>NW_024412397.1:18408655-18444111 GCF_014898765.1 Herpailurus yagouaroundi
TTTATTTTATTTTATTTTATTTTATTTTATTTTATTTTATTTTATTTCATTTTATTTTATTCTTACTTTTTATGTTTTTATTTATTTTGTGAGAGAGGAAGAGTGTGAGCAGGGGAGGGGCGGAGGAAGAAGGAGAGAGAGAATCTTAAGCAGACTCCATGCTCAGCATGGAGCCTGACATGGGACTTGATCCCACGACCCCTGGGATCATGACCTGAGACAAAATCAAGAGGCCGACACTTAACCCGATTGAGCCACCCAGGCACCCTACCGGCTGGTATTTTAACATGGAGACATATCAGACTCACAGTCCTCGTAGTTATCAGAAACCAGAGGATGGGTATTGGGAAGCAAGGAAACGCTTTGGAACATTTGCCCTATGTTAAGATTGAGGAAGAGGCTCTGTGTTAGGGTGAGTTGCATAGGATTAGCCCTAGCCCCAGCACCAGCTCCACTAGGCCAAGAAAATGTTGAATTGTGTGGGTACCACCTGCCTTCCTTCAGTCTTTGAGTTTTCGTGATTTTGACCTCTTGGTTAAAAAGACAATGCCCCTCCCCCACTCACACTGTGTCTCTCTCTCTCTCTCTCTCTCTCTGTCTCAAAAATAAGTAAACACTAAAAAAAATTTTTTTTAAAAGACAAGTTTTGTTAGAGTACTTGTAAGGATTTGGTCTCCATTTAACTTACTCTGGGAAATGATGAAAATCTTGTAGAAGCAGGTAGAAATAAAGAATGCTCACATAAACCTTAACAGTCTGCTCTCAATAAGATAGTATTCTTATCAACAAGTCATTTAGGGGCACCTGGGTGGCTCAGTCCACTAAGTGTCCAACTCTTGATCTCAGCCCAGGTCTTAATCTCATGGTCATGAGTTCAAGCCTTGTATTGGGCTCCACACTGGGTGTGAACCTACTTAAAAAAAAAAAAAAAAAGAACCCAAGTCACTTTAAAAGATGGCTGTAAAGCTTTTATTGTAACGTAGAAAATATGAATCACATCATATTAAGTAAAAATATCCCAAGTACTCGGGATACAAAATCGCATACATACTAAAATGACAACTTCGTGAAACAAAATAGCTATAAAAGAAAGTAACTAGAAAGAACTATGCTGGAGTAAAATGATGAGTGTATTAGCATGCTGGGTCATGGCCAGTTTCTTTTTTCCTTTCTTCCCTACCTCCTACATTTTCTGCTGGGGTTGATTACCTTCATAATGTGTGTGTGTGTGTCGGGGTGGGGTGGGGGAATTAACATGCTTTTGGTTGTTATAACTGGTCTCTGCAAATAGCGGCTGCTCATATTTCATAAATACTCTGCTGTCGTGTTTCTCACTAGAAATGGCCTCACTGGTCTTTGAAAAGCCATTGAAATTGATTGCTTTTTAGTGATCTCCATTTGCAGGGTAGTTAAATCTATATGCATTTTAGAGCACTGAAATAATTGTGATTAGACTGATTCAGTATAGAAGCAGTTACCTATCTTGACCTTACTGCCTTCCCTAGTCTGTTCTTTATTTTCACTGTAATCAACGCACATCTACTACGTGGTCCCCTGTATATTTCAGGCAGCAGCTTAAATGCCATTTACAGATACTATAGTGAAATGGGAAGGAGGCCTGCGATGAAGTGGAGCACAATTGACAGGTGGCCCACACACCCCCTCCTCATTCAGGTAAGCCAGCCCCTGCCAGCAGCTTCCGTCAGCCCAGCTTCCAGCGTGGGTCAGGTTCTGGTCCCTGCCTCGCTTGTGGCTCCCTCTGAGCCTTACCGTTCTTTTGCTTAAATGGTGTGCTGGGATTAAAACACAGTATTAGAGTCTTCATTTATTATGACAAGAGAAAATAATTATAAAGGTTTAAAGGTTAGAGTCTTTCCTTTCTTCACATTAACACTGTTAGTTCCAAACTGTAGCAGAATTGTGTCCTGAGTTTTGCGTTTCCCAATAACCAGGACATTAAAGGTTATACGAAGTGTTTCAGTCAATTTACATAACGGGGTGACCAAGAGATCCTGTATTTTCTAAAGCCTTTAAAATGACAAAATGTTTGAAAAATTTTTAAAGGTACTAAATCTACACATTCTGACATGAAAGTAGATTTAACATTTCAATTGAGAAAGTCATATATTAGAAGAAATTTCACATTTTGCCTACACAATTATATTTCCATCAACAGGTGCCTGATTTTTGGAGAATCAGTTAAAACTGTAATTCAGAAGCCAATAGCTTTGAATTGGTGTTATTATATCCTTTTTTGCCACTTGTACGAGAGTAATACTGGTAATTACCCTAAAACGTACAAATATAGTTTTTTTCTGTCCAAGGAGGCTTCTGCCTGTGAGTTAGTTTAGGTAGGAGACATATTAAGTGATTCGGGTTTCCTCCAGTCTATTTCACTCTGTGGACATTCTGTGGAAAGATCCCAGGTTAACATCTTTTTTAAAAGCCTGGAGTCGCTTAAAATCTCTACCACTAGATGGTGCTAGACATTGTTTAAAAGCAGGCCTGCTCTTCCCCTGGAGCAGGCCAGGTTCCTTGGGCACCGAGGTGATGTCAGGGGTTAACACTTAGGTTGAAAAACAGTTTTAAGTGCAAATGAAAAGAAGGTGCCTTCCCTTAGAGAGAGGTGTGGTTGTGGTCTCAGTGCCCTTTGCTGTACTGCTGGGTCCAGATAGCCCAGTATGCTCTGACTATTTTGCTCCCGGAGGCCTGTGGGTGGGAATGAGGGGTTTCAGGTCAGCACCGACATGTGGTAGCAGAGAACGGAGGGATCTGCACAGCATCTGCCTGCCCTGATCGAGTGAGTAATTAGATTTGCATTAAAATTCAGCCCTTTGAAAAGGGGGGAAGCAGAAAGATGGAAAGGTCTCTTAAGTGAGGAAGTCTCCCTTCACAAAATGAAAGGGAATTTTAGAGGTATTTATCTGCCCTCCTAGATGGTGTGATTGAAGGCTCTGAGAGCCGCCTACCTCTTTCATTCTGCAGAGAGATCACACATCGAAAATACCACAGATGGATTTGGGATGATTTAAGTAGCACTTCGGCTGGCCCATGGCTCCTCAGTTTTGACGGTGTTAGCGTCTGTTGTAAGCCGTAACAAATTGTGTTTCTACTTGTAGTTCTGTGAGCTGAGAGAAGGAAAAATACTAAAATTTTTGGGAAGTGGAAGTTTATAGATAGGCTTGATTCTTAACATTATGTAAATGACACAAGGAGATTTGCTATCCAGCAGAAACTTTAAAAAAAGTCAAAGCCTCAACTAATTGGAAACTAAAAATAAAGTTAAAACCTAACACTAAAAATACTCTTACCTGTTATAGGTAGTAATTACTTGAAGCAGTCTTTTTACTACTGTTATCTCTAATATTGCTGTTTATCTAGCTGCTGGGGTAATTGGAGTAAACATATATTCTAGTCTCCTATGTAAACTTGACAGTGGGCCTCCTTACCTAGGCCACTGTCCCTCTAAACATGATCCTTTCTGAATGTCCTTAGTGTCCAAACATTGCAAAAACCACTGGTTTTGTGTATGTCTAATCTTACTACATTTACTCTGTAGATAAATTATAAATTTTGAAAAGGAAACTCTCTAGGCACCTTCTTGTACCTTAGCACATTTATTTACCAAATTTTGAGCGTTTGGGAAGGTTAATAGTATCTCAGTATTGATTAGGGAATTTATTTGCCCTTCTTATGGTATTAGCCATTGATATGTCAAAATACCAACACAGGCAAATGTACGTGGTCCTGGTAAATCATCCTTTATAATTTTTTAAAAACCGTTGTATTTGGAAATCAGTTTACACGTGCAGAAAAGTTACAGGACTAAGTATAGTACAGAACTCTACTCTTTGCCTAGATTCACGTATTATTAGCACTTATTCCACTCGCCAGCATTTGCATCCTCTGTGTGTGTGCATGTGTGTGCATATATACGTGTTTTTTCCCCGAACCTTTTGAGAGTAACTTAGATCTATAAAATCACCCTTTCCATCGAAATAGCAGGAATAGTCTCTTCTGTAACTGTGACACAATATTCAGCCTCAGTAAGTTTAACATTGATACTTAAATTTATCTAATCTGCACTCATATTCCAGTTTTGTCAATTGACCCATTAACGTCCTTTGTAGCATTTGCTTTATGAGTTAAATGACAAGGAATGATTAAAGCGCGAGATGAAAGAAAGCCTCTTCAGATCGGGTATTTCAGCACCTATTGATGTAAATCGGAAAGAGCCAACTAGATGGAGGGAATTAACTGGTCTGGTGGACAGAGATTTGGAGGCGGAGGCGGGCCTGCCTTGTAGCCCAGGTCCCGCAGATGTGACTGAATGGGCCCCCACGTCGGCCACCTCTTCCCCCCTCTGTGAATTTAATGAGAGTTGTACAACCTCTCGTCTGATGTTATGAAGGTTGTTATGAAGATTGACTTAGCGAGGATGCTGGGCTCAGAAGGAAAAGGTCATAAAAATAGAATAGTATTTTCTTATTCCTCTACTATTTCTGTCTAATGTGTTTTAATGTGATAGGCCTGAAAGCCAAACTAAGGAAGATTTAGAAAGACCCCGTAAGCTGTTTTCCTGCTAACCGAGCAAATGAGAGATCTTAAAACAACTTCTTCCCATCTGTGTTTCCTTTCCATCTGGAAGTGTGCCCTGTTCCTCCCGAGGGGAAGCAGATCCAGAGCGTTCATTTTCAGTGAGCCATTAGCGAGCTTTAGAAGTTTCCCATCAAATTCCCTAGGCCCCTGAAACCGTTATGAGCCATTTTGATGATGAACCACGGCAAGAGGAGACTGTACTGTTGGCAATTTTTTAAAAAGAGAGTTCCAGTTTTTGAGGGTTGCCATGAAATTTCTTGTTGTACCTCTCATTTTAAAAATATTTTCTTTTCCTTCCATTTCTTTCTTCCCAACTCCTTCTGACCCTCCTTTCTTGCTGTTCCCGCAGTGCTTTGCAGACCACATCGTGAAAGAATTGGACCACTTTCCACCTGAGAAGAGGAGTGAGGTGGTCATTCTCTTTTCTGCTCACTCACTGCCCATGTCTGTAAGTAAGAACGTTTTGTTGGATGACCTAGCGCTAGAGGATTTCTGAATGCGTAAATGGGACCCGCCTTCCAGAACATCCTGAGCCCAGTGCAAGGACGAGTTCTAAAATCTCAGACTTCACCTAGGTGCTACATGTAACTAGACTCATTCCTGGAAACCCAATAATAATTAATTCAAATTATAATGTTGTGAATAAATATTGTCTTATGAAACCTCTTTAAACGATAACTTGGCGGTGGGTTGTAGAGGAGTTTTCCTGTACGTGAACAGGTGGAGCAGGTAGAGGAAGGCTGCTGTTACCTGCCCTGTTGAAGGAGCGCACCCGATTTTCAGTCAGTATCTTGCACTGAAGAGCCTCCGTTCACACTCCATCCTGTTCTTTTGTCAAGACTTGACAGGGGCTGTTTGAACTCCAGGAAATGATTACAGTTTCTAATTTGCTGAGACCAGAGCCCACGTTTTAGCGAGTGAGTATGGCGTGTATCGAGTGGTCATCTGGTTATTCCCCAGTTTATCACGCTGCGCTGGGTGTTCTCGAAAGTACCGCCTGTGTGCCTGAGCTGTCGCCCGTTTGCCAACGAGAACGATGGAGCCAGGGCGCTGCAGGGTATAGAGATGTGCGCGGAATGAGCGGCCAGTTTCATCAGCTCAGAACTATCACTGTGCCCTAAGCACATTGCTTTCAAAGCCAGAGAGGCGAAGAATTACGTCTTTGTAGGTGTTAAGGGTTTAACTCCAGAGTTAATGGAGTTAACCCCAGTGCCTGGGGCCACCCCTCTAATCGGTCTTTACTGCCACCTGGTGGTCACGGGGGTCGAGCCCTGACAGCTCTCCCGCTCCTGCGTTCAACCGAGCAGGTGCCGGTGCAGCTGGAGGAGGCTCGGGAGTATGTTCCTCCCTTCTGGAAGCCTGCCTGTTTTACTCTAACAAGTTCATACTCTCTCTTCTGGTATCACGCAAAGCCTCTTCGCATGCCCCTGCGGCCGTGCGGCCCGCTTCCTTTTCACAACTGTCCTAGGTGTGATGAGGCCGCGTCCGACGTGCCAGAGGGAAGCTCTGGGCTGGAGGGGGTGGTGAGGTGGGGGAGGGGGGGGGCTAAGGAAGCACGTTTTTGCACGTGAACAATTCCAGGTGCTGCCTTCCCTTCCCTCAGTCACTCCCCCATCCTTCCCTCCGGGGCCGGGCACCCTGTTGCCAGGCTTCTCTGCCTGGCTCCCGTGTGGGACCGGGCTGTGCCATGAAGTCGCGAGGATGAGGGAGGGTGGGGAAGCCGGGGACTGTCAAGGAAGCAGACTGTTCTAGCAGGCTTCTCTTTTCCCCTGTACTTGCTGCTGCTCACCCTTCCTTCTTGATGACTTTTCAAAGACTTAACTATTTGGAAGTAATTTTGGACTTACAGAAAAGTTGAAAAATAGTACAGAGGGTTCGTGTGTATATGTATATACATATATATATATATACATATACGCACGTATATACATATATGCATACATATGCACACACATACACCCTTCCCTTTGCGTCTCCTCATGCCGGCATCTGCACAACCGCAGTTCGGTGACCCAGACTGGGACCCTAACGGCGGTGCACTGCTGTGAGCCAGGGGCCAGGCTTTCTCAGGCTTCAGCATCATGTCACGTTGTTATGTCTCCTCGGGAGCCCCCAGTCCCTGACAGTCTTCACGCTTTTTTTGTCTTTTGTGACCTTGATATTTTTGAAGAATGACTTAGTGGAATGTCAGTTATTTTGCATCTGGATATGTCTGGCATTTTCTTTTTTTTTTTTTTTCCTTTTAATTTTTTTTTTTTTTTTTTTTTATAATTTACATCCAAATTAGTTAGCATATAGTGCAACAATGATTTCAGGAGTAGATTCCTTAGTGCCCCTCACCCATTTAGCCCATCCCCCCCCCAAACCCCTCCAGTAACCCTCTGTTTGTTCTCCATATTTAAGAGTCTCTTATGTTTTTGTCCGCCTTCCTGTTTTTATATTATTTTTGCTTCCATTCCCTTGTGTTCATCTGTTTTGTATCTTAAAGTCCTCATATGAGATTTTTGTCTTTCTCTGACTAATTTCACTTAGCATAATACCCTCTAGTTCCAAGCATTTAGTTGCAAATGGCAAGATTTCATTCTTTTTGATTGCCAAGTAATACTCCATTGTATATTTATACCACATCTTCTTTATCCACTCATCCATCGATGGACATTTGGGTTCTTTCCATACTTTGGCTATTGTCAATAGTGCTGCTATAAACATGGGGGTGCATGTGTCCCTTCGAAACAGCACACCTGTATCCCGTGGATAAATGCCTAGTAGTGCGATTGCTGGGTTGTAGGGTAGTTCTATTTTTAGTTTTTTGAGGAACCTCCATACTGTTTTCCGGAGTGGCTGCACTAGCTTGCATTCCCACGTCTGGCATTTTCTCACAATTAGATTGAGGTTGTGTAGTACGGGGAAGAACACTCCATGCTGATTGGTCCTTCTCAGTGCATTGTATTTGGGCACATGATAATAACCCGTCTTACTACTGGTGATGGGATCCTTGGCCATTTGTCTGAGGTGGTACCTGCTGGGTTTGTACATAGTAAAGTTACTGTTTTTCTCTGTGTAATTTAAAATATCTTAGGTGAGATAATTTGAGACTAGGCAAATGCTTTCTTTTTCCTAGACCTTTGCTCACTAATTTTAGCATCCTTCAATAGATCTTGCCTATAGTGATTATTTCTATGTTGTTCTAATGGCGACTTTATATTTCCCTCATTCATTCTACATTTAGGTTTCTAATGCTAACGGCTTTTTAACTAACTTTTGGTAATATCATAAAATAGTTTATCCAGATTTCACTTCAACAGTATTTATTGAGCACTGTTCTATCGACTGTATTCTAAGTACTGTTTTATCCACTGTCTATCCATTGTCGTAGGATATGGGAATGAACAAAATAGACAAAAATCTTTGTCCCCAGAGAGTGGGGGTGGGGGACAGATAATAACCATATTACAGAAAAAAAATAGTATGTTATGTCAGAAGGTAATAAGTATTGTGGGAATAAATAATATTTAGTTAGATAGTATATAATAAGTATTATTAAATAAAGCAGCATAAGGGGTTGTGGAGTCAGTGCACAGCTAAATGTTGAAGCAGTAAAAATAAAATTCCTATTGAACATTTTCAAAAGTATTAACAAGCTGTTGTGTCAGGACCAGTCATCAGACGTTTGCTGTGCACAAAGCATTTGCCTTGCGGTCCATTGCTGTGGGGAAAGTGGGAAAAAAGGAATTTGAAGGTATAGGTCATATTCTCGAGGAGCCTGGTGTGTGAACCCATGAGCTGCTTCTCTCTTCTGTCTTACTCCACCAGCATCTGCCCCTTCTGTGAAGCTGGTGCCGTGGATTCCACAGGTCCAGATGCCGTCCACACAATATTCTCGATTCCCGCTTTCCGTATTTCAGATGGGGAAACCGAAAGACCCCTCCTCCCTCGTTAGACATCAATCTCCTACGAATAACAGAGAACATAGAATTTGACATATTCCTAGCTACTTAGAGAGGAGTGAATGCGGTGTTCTCCTTTGGCCCATGAGGAAATAGACCCGAGGAAGTTTGGCAATTGAGTGCAGAAGACAGTGGGGAAGGTCCCCGGCTTACACGGTCACACCGCACAGTCCAAGGCTCTTGGACCCCTTCACAGTGTTGGCGACTGAACACCCATGTGTCTCTGCTGCAGGTGGTCAACAGAGGGGATCCCTATCCTCAGGAGGTGGGCGCCACTGTGCAGAGAGTCATGGATAAGCTGGGTTACTCCAACCCCTACCGACTGGTTTGGCAGTCCAAGGTAGGTGGCTTCCATACGTTTACAGTCAGCTTTTCTGAGGACATCTATTTTAGGACTTAGTTATGAAATGATTAGATCTGGCTCTTTCACATACGCAGAATGTTCTGTCACCTGGTGGTTCACCATGAGCAGAAGGAACTCTGCAGGCAGGTCAAATGGAGGGGAAGTCAAGCAACCAGTTGAATTTCATTGATTTAATGTATGATTTGTTTTTAGTTGTAATGGCAGAGATTGCTATTTATTTATATTATGCCAACTTCTAGAAGGATTCGAGCTTAACAGAGAAATAGCAAAGCCCACTAATGCGAATGTCAAGCGTGGCCCTCACTCTCAGCAGCGTGCGGGTGTGCGTCCAGGGCGGTGGGCTGTGGCGTGTCACAGACACGGGGCAGAAAGGGGTCCCTGTGTGTGTTCATTCTCCTTTCTCACAGGTTGGTCCGATGCCCTGGCTGGGCCCTCAAACAGACGAGACCATCAAAGGGCTTTGTGAGAGGGGGAGGAAGAACATTCTTTTGGTCCCGATAGCGTTTACCAGCGATCACATTGAAACGCTGTACGAACTGGACATCGAGTACTCCCAAGTTCTGGCTAGCGAGGTAAATGTGATTATTGGTTCCATTCGTAAGTTGTGATTTGTTTTGGAAGGCAACTTTCTCTGCAATGATATAATTGCATCATTCAAAAATACCGTCCGGTGGTTATCGGAGAGCAGGTGGGTGGGCGGTGGGCCAAGTAAGGGAAGGGGACTGGAGTACAGGCTCATCTTGACGAGCACTGGGGCACACGTAGAATTGTTGAGTCGCTGTACTGTAAACCCAAACCGAATATAACACTGTATGTTAACCATACTGGAATTAGAAAAAGATTTTGAAGGGATAAAATAGTATGTTCTTTGATAGATAGGTTTGCCTGTACCGTGGCCTCATTGTTCCAAATAACATTTAAATTGAGTTCGTCTGAACGCATTGAGTTAATCCCACGTCAGCAGAGAGGAAGCACTTTTGTGCCTTTGTGAACCCAGGTGCCGAGCCGTGACCGGGAGCAACATCATTTTATCTAGTTGGAGACACTGTATATCACCTGGAAGTACTAAAGCTACATTTTCTTAAGACAGAATAATTGGACTTCTCACCAGTTTGGAGGAAAAGAATTGTATT
This sequence comes from Herpailurus yagouaroundi, assembly GCF_014898765.1. Lineage (NCBI taxonomy): Eukaryota > Metazoa > Chordata > Mammalia > Carnivora > Felidae > Herpailurus > Herpailurus yagouaroundi. Next base: position 18,418,699 of record NW_024412397.1, read on the forward strand.
GTGTTAGCATTCCTCTGGGCCTAATAGTGCCCTCTACTTGGGGTTTTACACGGTTTCTTGTTGGATTTTGTCATTTAGGAGAAGACCATTGAATGAACACTGAGGCACAGTGTGTTGTAATTTCCTTGACTTCTTTGATACACTCACTTAATTAGCCGTTTGCTACCGTGTTGTGATCAATCTGATTATTGAAATAAAGCCTACCGTCCTTAGTGTCTTATAATGTAAGACGGATGAGAGTTCTCATTCACAGTGGAGACGAACTTACTGTTGCCCCATCTCATGACTTCGGGGGGCCGGCCCGAAACCGGAATCGAGTGTATAGCATTGTTTCTATGGGGTCTGTGGAAGCTCTGGGACCCCAGAAGCCCTCGCCCGCCGCCCCATCTTCTGCCAGAATTCTCGGCCCTGGTCGTCCCCATGCGTGCTGGATGGAGGCCTGGCCTCAGAGGCTACCTCCCTCTCTCCGGGACTGAGAATGGGTGGCACGCACGGGACAGGGTGCGAGCGGCTTGGAGAGAGCTTTAGCCGGCACGTAACCCCACGGGGTTCTGTTTATGCACGCTGGTCATCAAATGTTGAGGAAGCTGGAGGGTGTCAGTAGTTCTGATACAGAAATGATGGGAAAGTGGTTGCAGCATTGTCTGTGGACGTCATGTAATGGTGCCTCCTGTATCCCACCGTGACCTTGGCTGGTCGTGAGCTTCCTCAAGACACTTACGTGCAAATATAGTTCGTACCAGTATGTTCGGAAAATAAGTTTCCGTATTGCATGATAATTCACGGTTGTTAACATTACTAAACCGAGATTATTCCTTAGTAGTCAAATGGATTATTAGTGATGAATAGATTATCCATAGAATAAAGAAGACCATCTAGCTACAGTTTACTTCATTGTTTTGATGGGAGAATATGCTGTGTTTAAAACAACTTTCTTTAGGGGCACCTGGGTGGCTCAGTCGGTTAAGCGTCCGACTTCGGCTCAGGTCATGATCTCACGGTCCATGAGTTCGAGCCCCGCATCAGGCTCTGTGCTGACAGCTCAGAGCCTGGAGCCTGCTTCGAGTTCTGTGTCTCCCTCTCTCTCTGCCCCTCCCCCGTTCATGCTCTGTCTCTCTCTCTCTCTCTCTCTCTGTCAAAAATAAACAAACATTAAAAAAAATTTTAAACAACTTTCTTTAAAAAGTAGTTTGAATTTTTCCCCCAAGATGAAATTACTGCTTATCGATAATAAAAATAATAAAGAACCCGGACAATTTAGAGGAGCATCACAATGAGAGTAGAGCTCACTCAGAATCTTACCCCTGAGAGATAGTAAGTTAATATTTTAATAAAATTAAGTCCCCTTTTTTCTCTAAATGTATGTGTACTTTAAGAAAAATGGTATTCTCCTACATGTTTAACAAAAATGGTATTTTATTCATACTGTTTTGTAATCTTTTTTTTTCTTAAAAATATGTTACAGACCCAAGTCAATAAATGTAGTTAGATCTGTATAATTATTTTTAACAAATCCTTGATCAGTATGCATCAGTATGTTTCCAACTTTGTACTTTCCTAAACTGCTGTGTAATAAACATCATTTCCTTTTTACTTTTCCAATTATTTTCTTAGATAAAATTCCTAGAAATGGAATTTAAATGGTGATAGATATTTTACTGGGTTGCCCTACAGAGTTGTATCCTGTAACTGTCACATGAACAGTGTTAAAGTCCACTGCCAGTGTTGGTTATCCTGCCGTTACTGACATCTACATGAAGTTTTAGAATACAGTCTCTTTTTAAGTTGAGAACGATGTGTTTGCTGATCTCACCATTTTCCCTTGTCAGTTGAAGTTCACTTAAACGATAAAGCAACAAAAAAGCCATCTGCATTTTAGAAAGAAGATTTTGACTACCTGAGTGAACAATAATTAGATGTTTCTTAATTATTTGGGGGATAATCAACTGGGTATTTGGGGGGAGGGAAGCAAGGATGATAGTGAAACAGTCCTCAGGTTTTATTTTGGATTTTTCTGTGTAAGAATATATTTAAAAACCCAACTCTGCATTGGATCCCATCTAGGTTCACCAGACATTAAATTAATTTACCTCTTTTGGCAATTGGAATCAAAACAGGCATAAAGATTTATTTAATTAAAGCAACATTCTGCTTAGGTAGAGTCTGTAAAAGTACGCATTAGAAAGGTAGATTAAAAAAAAAGAATGGTAAGCAGATTTGAATGACTTGAGAATTCTGTCAAATATAGCCTCGAAAACGGTTTGGAAACTAAGCGCTTATGGGAAGGTAATGGGGTGGGGGAAGGAATAGAAACTGAGAGCAATTTTATGATAACAGAGGTGAAAATCAACACCTGTGTCTGGTCCCGTGGCTGTTTTCATTTCTGAGCAGTCTGGGACCACTTTGGAAGTAGGACTTTAAGTTGTGTATATATCTATGTCTGTTTACTTTTTGGTAGCGGTTTCTTTAAAAAAAAAAAAAAGGAAAATAAAATGTGTATGTGGTTTTCCCTCTTTTTCTCATTTGATTCAGTGTGGAGTTGAAAACATCAGAAGAGCAGAGTCTCTTAATGGAAATCCATTGTTCTCCAAGGTATCTATACTGTTGCAACCATTTTCGTAGAACATATCGGAGAGTAATCCTCTGAGAAGCTCTTACAGAATATTGGTTTTCTCACATATTAGAACATTTTGAGTTCCAATTAATTACAAAAATAAAATCGAATTCCTTATGCTCTTGCTCCTTTTTCGTTTAGATAGCCCCGATTTTCTTATTTTCTACCCACCTATAACTATGTCTGATTTAAGATCTGCCTTTCAGAGACCAGATTTAGCAGGTGGGGTAAGAGGATTTTCTTCTCTAAAATCTCTATCTTAACTTTTGTCTAAGCTGAGGATCCTTAGGAAACGAAGATATTATAGAATCCAGTTCAAAGTAGCCATAATTCAGACGAAAAGAAACCCCCAGCCATAGTGATTATCTGGGCAGATGGGAGGGGGAGGGAGACGCGTGGGGAGAGAGCAGACTTGATGCTTCTGAGGAATCTTTGCTTCTTGTCGCCCGTCTTCCAGGCCCTGGCCGATTTGGTGCTGTCACACATCCAGTCAAACGAGCTGTGCTCCAAGCAGTTGACTCTGAGTTGTCCGCTCTGTGTAAATCCTGTCTGCAGGGAGACTAAATCCTTCTTCACCAGCCAGCAGCTGTGACCCCAGCCAGAGGACCCCGTGGGATTAGGCAAATGCCCAACCCCCAGATACCTCCATTGTGGAGGAGATGTATTCAGATATCAGGGAAGAAAGTTACATTGGTATCTGTACCGCCTTTGGGCACAAATTGTGTGATTTCTTGAGGAACAGAGTCTGAAATCCTTATTGGGGTTTTCTATTTTTATATCCTAATATAGGAAGCATTTATATCCCCCCTCCCTGGGTAAAGTTACCGGTTTGGAATGTCCACTGGGCTATTTAAAAACTAAGTTTTAAAAATGTATCTTAATAGATGCACACATATTTTAAATACCGATTTGGGGTTTATTGCTCAAAAAACCTGCATGGGTGATTAATGGAGAGTCCCCTCTGTGGGCTGTCAGTGTGAATGAGATCTGTTTACAGTCTTGTGCATATAGTTGTCTTGTTTTTTAAGTGAACAGACTTGACTGAAGGAAATATAATTTGAAAAGGAACTGTTACCTAATCTTTCTCTAAGCCCATGGGTTACAGAAGGCCAGTAATGAGGCAGGATGGTCACCTATAATGGCTGCTTTTTCAGCAATTAATGGTGATGTCCCCATTAACCGGTCATTGTGGTACTTACGTGTGAACCTCACTTTTCTCACCATAAAACCAAATCGAGTACAGATTCCAAAAGTGCGTTAAGATTCCCCAGGCACACAGGCTAATAAACCTATAGAAATCCAGCATGGGTCATACTTGCCTGGTGAGGATCTGCAGTGTCACAGGAAAGGGGGCTCTCACTGCTTCCCGTCCCCAAGGACTGTGATGCCGGGAAATACTAACAATGGGCTTCATCTCTAAAGCTGTCCCAGGACCTGGTGAAACTTTACATGGAGCATCTTCTTTATTTTGCTTGAATGCCTTCTTTCTGCCCGTTTGTTTGAAGAATTACTTTATAAAGTCAGTTGTTTTGTAATCTTGAATTCTTTCTTAATTTATAATTTTTACCATGAAAATGACGTAACCCTGCTCTTGGAAATTTGAAAAATAGAGGGAAAAAAATCACTCTAATGCAACAGCAATTAATCATATTCTTCTATCTCATGCCAGTCTTTTCCTGTGGATATTTTTAATGCCATTGTAACCTTGAATTTGTGAGTGAAAAGTTGTTCTAAAAATGTAGAAATAATGTAAGATCAGAATCTGATCTCCTTTACTTGGATTTAAATGGATTAAAAAAATCTCTGATGGATCCGTAATGAATTTGTAATGATTACCTTCTCTTTCGTCCAAGCTCGAAAACTTTGTTCTTCAAAAGAGCATGTCTTTGATGTTTTTAAAGCCAGTTCATAAAGTGGAAGTATTAGAAGAATCATAGATCTCCTATATTCAGGATTTACTGTGCTAATAAATATTATCACATCATTAAGGTGTTAACTATTTGATTCATGCTCTCTGTTAAATCAAAACTAATGCAAGTTCATTAATAATCAAACTTATTAAATAGGAGGAATTTAGTTTGTAATACAAGGAAAGAAACATGCCATCCATTTTAGTTCATAATTTTCCCACTCTGATAACAGCTATGAAATTTGAGTAATGTGCTTTTTTTTTTTTTTTTTCAAATTGGTTTTGCTATTGGTAGATTGTGTTTCCAGAGAAAGGTACGAGGCAGAGATAGTTGGCTGTTTCCGTGAGCTCTTGGGGGATTAGCTTCAAGGTAGACTGAGTCCCACAGTGAAGGCAATTCTCTGGGTTAGTGAAGGCGGGTTAGGCTTGCAGCCATTCCCTGTGCTTCAGTCATGCGGAGGGCCTGCTTCAGCCAAATACATATTATTATGGAGATGTTACAGAAAACTGCAGCTCAGGAGCTCTTGCTAGGGTATCTGAAACCCCTCGTTTGCTAAGGGAGCTTCTGAATCAACAGTGACTGGGCTGTCTGGAATAATATCCTTGATTTTGAGGGGGACCAGCCCGGCCTTTGTAGTGACAGACAAAGGGCGAGTTATTGGGATCACTGCCCAGGGCATTTGTTGTCCTGAGGACTGTTACCTTTGACTGTTCTTAACCAAAGATGGGCGAGGATCATACTCAAGGGGAGCATTTAGTAGGACAAAATCAACGATTGCTCGTGGCAGAGCTAATAGCCTTTGAGAAGGGTTATCCTATTTGCCAACTTTGAAATATACACGTTTGCCCTGGTAATTAGCAGTGAACTGCTGGCAGCCAGGCAGACCTGGCTTGAACTGATGAATCAGCCTGTACAGGAAACTTTCAGGGGCTGTGACGCTGAGCCGGTTCAGCTTGGCCCGGGTCCTTGTAAGGCCCAGCTCCCTGTATGGACAGCACAGAAGGAAGGAACTCTTCTAAAGGATATGCATTCTGGAACTACTTGCCTTTTTTAAATGAAAAGAAATGTTTGCATTCACAGAATATTTACTTCATATCTGGAGAAATGAAACTCAACGTTAAAAGCCCTTTAAATGTGTATCAGTGATGCGGGGGGAGGGGGCACCTGGGTGACTCAGTTGGTAGAGCATCCAACTCTTGTTCTCAGGGTCATGAGTTCAAGCCCCACATGGGAAGTGGAGCCCACTTAAAAAAATGTGTATCGGTGACTTTTTGGTGCTGACTAAATAGTAACTACTCACGACTTCCTGATAGTACCTCAGAGTGCACATCCTTGCTCAGTAAATCCATGAACAGAATGTAACATTTCTCTAGGATTCCATTAAATTTTTCTCTGTGACTGGGATTATGTAGATCATGATGGCTATCTAGATATGAAGAGAAAGTGGGTTTTCTGCTCCAAGTCGCCCAAATTAAGCCTGTCAGAAGATGCATTGTATCCACCATTCTAAAGTCATATTAGGTCATTTACATGTTCAGCTGATCTTGAAAATAGGTGTTTTCAAAAAAAAAAAAAAAAAAAAAAGTTTTTTTTTTTTTTTCTCTTGATTTCTTTTTGATACACTAATTTGGTGGGATGAGTTCCCTGGAATAAAATGTTGCATTTTTCCCCCCTCGGCTATCTGTTCTCATAAATTGGGTATTTAATCCAAGAGACTCTAAAGTATGTAAGAGGTTGTTTGCTCAGTCAGATGCCGGTGTGTTTATCTAACATACGTTATTAAATGGGACACCTGGGTGGCTCAGTCAGTTAAGCCTCCAACTCTTGGTTTCAGCTCAGGTTATGATTTCACAGTTTGTGGGTTTGAATTACCCGTCGCCCCCCCCCCCCCCCCCCCAGCTGTTGGTCTCTGCGCTGACAGTGCAGAGCCTGCTTGGGATTCTCTCTCTCCCTTTCTCTCTGCACCCCCGCTCACGCCGTCTCTGGCTTTCTCAAAATAAATAAATAAAATAATAAAATGTTATTAAGCCATGAGGGTGAGCCCACACGAGTGAGTAGGGGCAGTGGTAAGACTTGCACTGGTCCCAAAATAAAGGAACATGGGTCTCAGTCCTAGAACTCTTCTGCGTTCAGGCCTCCATTCTGGGGGTGGGTGGGCCTGGGAGAAGGGGCCAGCTTGTATAGCTACAGCCAGAGGGCGTCAATTAAAGATGGCGGCCATAGACAGACCTCAACGGAAGTGTGCGCATGTGCCGGTGCAGGTGCATAAGCCAGGGGCCACGGAACGCATCTGTTTTAGTACCTTGTCTCTAAGCTCTTAACCTAGCCTGAGAAACCCCTTCCGTCAGAATCCTGAAGATGGCACAGGAACATGCCTCCCAACACTAGATGGAACTAGGAAATTTGTTGAGATGTCACAAGCTGGAAAAGAAAATTCTAAGCTGCTAATAAAACTAGTGCCCTGAATTAAAATCATTCAGTTTAGCAGTCTCAATAGCAAAATGGAGAATCCTCAGAGGAAGACAAAAGCTAACCGTTCCTTTCATTATTTCCAAAAATTATAAAATTAAAGACATTTCATCAAGGTCATGCCCCAGGAAGGCTTTGTAAATATTCTCAGGAGTTTTGTCCTAATTGCCTAATAACGGAGATCCCTTTGTAACAAGTCCCTTCAGTAATTTCCCAGTCCAGGTGGCTTTTTGTGACACATTTCATTTTATGGAAACTAGCATCATGAGGTTTCAGAGTATATACAGCAAATGGATTGAATCTGAATCAAGAAATCTGCATTATGTTTGAATTGTTGCCAGTTAAAATAGGTAATCATGTCATAATTGTGTTGAATGTGCTTACCTAATCAGAATTCCTGGTTAATTCAGGTTTCAGTGGCACCTGAAAACATTTTTCTTTTTTTTTTTTTTTTTTTGAGAGAGGGAGCGAGCATGTGTGTGAGTGAGTGGAGGAGAGGGGCAGAGGGAGAAGGAGAGAGAGAATTTTAAGAAGCCTCCAGATCCAGGGCAGAGCCCAACTCGGGGCTTGATTTCATGACTGTGAGATCATGACCTGAGCCGAAATCAAGAGTCAGACGCTTAATCAAGTGAACCACCCAGGCGTGCCCCCCTTCTTTTTTGGGCTGGATTTCTTCCAGATGGACAGTTAAGTGGTATGACTATTATCTGCTCTTTCTTAAAAGTTGTGCCTCTTTTCAAAATCTAGTATTTTGGAAAGGATAAAGTGTGCTGAGCTATATCACCCCGAGCTGAGTACTGGTGGGTACTGAAGAGAAATAGGGTGATGTCATCAATATTTGCCGAACGACACTAATATGACCTGTAGTAGCAGGTGATACTCTTTAGTGGGACCACTGCTCCCTGCATGAGATGAGTCTTTGAAGAGCTCTTGGTGGGGTGGCCGGGGGTGGGGGGGTAGATGCCCTCTAGAGAACACATTCATAACTGTGGGTCCCAGGGGAGGAAGTAAGCCTTTTGCTCTTGCTGTGGGAATCTTATTAAGCCTTTCTGTGGGGAGAAGGAAGGGACAACAAATGCAGCCTGTGATAATCAGTTTCTTACAATATACTTTGATGGCACTGACTTAGTTGTTTTTAGCTGAAATCATTAGCTTCCATTTTTAGTATAACAAACTACTGGCTAAATTAGGCTACCGTAAGCCATTAAGATGGATGTTGGAATTAAAAACATTTTTGGAAAAAAGCCTGGTTGGAGCCTTTGTTATAAGCCCTGGGGCAGGAATCGGGTCCTGTTTCTGGTGTCTTGATAGCTGTCACTCTGACGTTCCCAGCATACACTCGGCCTCCTGTTCCTGAGATGGGAGCACACAGGCCCGCTTTCCTCCTTCTGGTCAAAGCTTTACTTTCTTGACATTTTAAGGAATAATAGATTTTACGCTGAGAATAAATTCTGTCAAAAAGGAAAGTAACAAATACTCAAAATTCATCACTTCTCAATTATTTTACTACATTTTCTTATCTTTGTTGTAGCAGTGACTTACGTTTATTGTGCCTGTAGGTTGGAAATACCACAGAATGATGTGTTACTGTGCCTCTCTTTCCAAGTCGGTTCGGTGACATCATGGCACCTTGCCCTTGGCTGTGATAGGGCTATTTACACTGTAGAAATCAGCAAATACTGTACGTTGGGACTTGACTCATTGTTTTGTTGATTATCTAGACTTAAGAAAGTGATGGAAAAAATATTAATAATGCCGATATAAGTTGTCATCTATAGCCTTTACATTGCAAATAGCACAAAGACCTGAAATAGTCTTCCATTATTTGAAAACTATTATCCAATGTATCCATGTGAAGTTTCGACACCCAGAGGAGTTGTTTGACATTTGTATTACTCATTAAAAAAAAATCAACATTCATGTCAGAACTATACTTGTTGACCCATTGCAACCATAGACTGGCTACAGATGCAAGAGCTTGGTAAAAATCAACAAAGGATTTCTTTGAGGATCAATTGGCTATATGGAGTTTAAAGAGTATTGTGTATTTGATTATTATTTGTGCAAAGTGTGTCTTTTTTTATACTGGTAAAATGTACAATAAACACACACTCCACACACAGATGCATCAGTTGTTTTTTTTCCGAGAGCTCGTTGGGGACTGTTTACCACACTGGTGCCTAAGGGGGAATTTTCTGGAATCCTGGAAATGGTACATGTGGACTGCATACTGGGGTTGTTCTTCAGATTCACTACATATGGAGGCAAGTCTCTCCATCACTGTCTATTCAGAGTGGAGGCCACCCCGTGGTGAGTAGGTATTTCAATCTTTTTAGTAAGATTCCAATCCTCTCCAGCAAAACCCCCATGAGCTTGTCCTACTCACAAAACCCCTGAACCGTGCACGTGTGACTCTCCCGATCAGTTCCGGCCAGAGGCCGGGATGGGGCCTAACGAGGAGGCCTTCGTTCTGCCTCTCGCCTCACTGGGCCCCAGAGAATGGTCTCGAGTGAGGACCCCACGCCGCAGCTGGCACTCGTTCGGGGAACAGGATCTTCCTTAAGATCGGCAGCAGCTCCCTGAGCGCCTGCTCCTGTTTAGTGAGGGTGCTTGCTCGTTGCTTCACGTCCATTCCTCGGGGAGCCTGAGCCTCATGATGTCCGTGACGGCCACAGACAATGAGGTGGCGCGCCCTGTGCAGAGCTGGCCCCCCCGACAGCCGCCCGGTGGCCTCGCCCCAGGATGACCATCAGATCCTCATGGGTCCGCTTTTTCCTGAAGGAAAGTGGTCTTAGGGCTGGGCTCTGCAGACAAGGATTTTTCTTTCATTGGTGTCTTTCTTATGTCAAGCCTGTGGCAGAAGAGAGAAAACTGCGGCAAGCGGTGAATTCTAACCTCTTCCTGTGCCTCAGAACTTGACCGGAATAGAGACAACCTGCAGCCACTTCACCCTTCTGTGCTTCTGAGATGCTTTCTTTTGTTCCCGGCCCCGTGTGAACCTTTGCCGCAATCCCCTTGATCCTCTGGAGCTAGGGAGAGCTTCAAGGTTTTCCTCCTCATCCCTCCCGTATCCCCCTCAAGGCCAAGTACGCGGATGGGCCGTGGTGGCGCTAGACCGCAGTAAGGAACGCCTTCCCTTCCGGACTGCTCGAGAACACGCGCGCACGCCTGACTGCGGCTGCGCAACGTGACGTAGCGTTCCGAGGGCCTGTGGCGGCTCCTCGGTTGCGGCCACTTCTCAAAGAGATTTAAATGGATCCCCCCCTCCCCCCGGCCAACGACCTGCGCCAGGGAATGTCCCTGCCTGTTACTTCTGTCCACCTTAGCACCATCTGGACCGAGGGGTCTCCTGCCCAGGCCTCACTTCCAGCCGGGTTGTCCACAAGCGCAGAAAGAGCAGACATTGTTCACGCAGCGGAGGGGGCCCGGAGACCTGGAGACAGAGCCGTGGCCGACAAGCCGCCGGGTCCCTCAGAGGGCCGCCCCGAGGGAAGTCTCAGGGACCAGGACCCAGGAGCCAGACCCGGCGCCCTCTCCGGGAGCTGGCCACTCTGCTGGTTTCAACCGTGAAGTTTAGAAATAAAAGTGCGCTAGATGGCCTTGCTTGGACTTTGAAGGAGCCACAGCAAACTTAAGTGGCCGCAAGGTGAGTGGAGAGGAGGCAGATTGGCAAGGCGTTGTGAATATGGAACCGGTTCTCTGAATAATGCGTCACCATTTCAAAAGAGCGTTCACGTCCTGCTTTGGTGGAAGCAGGTGTGATCGTGTTTAAAGCAGGGGTCTGGGGAGCTGGACTTGACTGCAGTGCGTGCATATCTACTTCTGAGAGCCTGCAGTGCTGGGCTGGTGACGGTGCAACTCCTGGCTCTCTGCGTGGACAAACAAAAAAGCCCTGATTTACACTGTTTGCCGCTTCCGGTCGTGTAAATACTCCCACCACCGCAGATCCCGGGCTACCTGTGTGATGTCACTGATGGCAGGCACGGGAAGAGACGCCAACGACTGGCTTTCCTAAGCGAGTAGGAGCCAGCTCCGTGGCACTGCTCTCATCCCATCCGGGTCAGAGATTTTGCTTCGCGGGTGTTCTGGAATGTTGCCCCGCCCCCTCCCTTCCTGCCCTGAGCAGAGCGGAATCCTGGAGAACCTGAGTCCTGGGGGTCAGCGGGTGGTGGTTGGGGGGGACCCAAGGAGGTAGGCGGCGGATGGCTTTGAGAGCCCCGGATGCAGCCGATCTCACAGGGCTCCCCTCAGTGGTCGTGGGGGCTCGGAGGGAAGGGCCTGTGGGCCGTGGCCAGGGGCAGCCAGCACAGGCTCCACACAGGCCTGGGTGCTGCCTGCCCGAGAGCTGAGGATGGGCCCTGGCTTCTTGGTACCTTTCTCTTTCATTTTTGTGTATGTGTTTCAAAATCTCCGGAATTCCAAAACATCTCTGACTACCTGAGAATGTTGCCCTGAGGGTCAGCTGAGACGATGTGGCAGATCTACATCATAGACTAGAGAGGGCTTTGTATGTGTAGTGGGCTATTGTTAAGCTTATTAACATCTATGAATATTTGGGCATAGTACCAGGCCATAATTAAAAAAAATAATTTTCTTGGGGTGCCTGGTTGGCTCAGTCGGTTGAGGTTCTAACTCTTGATTTCGGCTCAGGTTCCTTGATTCCAGGCTCCTGGGATGGAGTCCTACTTAAGCCCTGCCCAAGATTCCCATTCATTCATTCATTCATTCATTCATTCATTCATTCTCTCTGTCTCCCCGCCCCCCCCACCCCCCCACTCCCTGTCTGCCCCTCTTCCCTGCTTGTTGTCTCTTTCTCTAAAAAATATTTTTCTTACTAGAAATTATAAAAAATTGGGGGGAGGGGGCGGCACCTGGTGGGTGGCTCAGACGGTTAAGCATCCAACTTCAGCTCAGGTCATGATCTCACAGTTTGTGAATTCCAGCCCCATGTGGGGGCTCCAGCTCAGAGCCTGGAGTCTGCTTTGGATTCTGTGTCTCCCTCTCTCTGCCTCTCCCCCACTCACACTCTTTGTCTCTCTCTCAACAATACATATTAAAAAAATTTTTTTTTAAGAAATTATAAAAAATCAGAAAGTAAGAGAAATAAAATGAAGAAAAAAAGTCACCGATAATCATACTTTGATGAATTTCATCACATACTTTATGCACATGTATGTATTACCTACCATAAATTTGTAAAAATATTCATAGTGTTCCTATTCTTCTATTGCTTACCAAATACTATCTCCTAGACATATTTTCTTTGTAAATACATCTTTTACAACATAGTTTTAAATTCTTTTTTTTTTTTATTTTTGAGAGAGAGAGAGTGAGCAGGAGAGGGGCAGAGAGACAGGGAGAGGGAGAATCCCAAGCAGGTTCCACGCTGTCAGCATGGAGCTCATCTTGGGGCTTGAACTCCCCAACAGTGAGATCATGACCTGAGCCAAAACCAAGAGTCAGAGGCTTAAAACTGACTGAGCCACCCAGGCATCCCTACAACATAGTTTTAAATAGCCACACAATATTATATCGTATGGATTTTTGTAATTTTTTTACCACCTCTCCATTATTGGAACTTTTTCTTATTCATTTTTTTTTTTTAATTTTAGAGAAGGGGGGAGAGGGGCAGAGAGAGAAAGAGGCAGAGAGAGAATCTCAAGCGGGCCCCACACTGTCAGTGCAGAGCCTGACATGGGGCTCGATCTCATGAACTGTGATATCATTGACCTGAGCTGAAATCAAGAGTCAGAATCAGGCGTTCAACCAACTGAGCAACCCAGATGCCCCAGAACTTTTTATTTTAATTTCTTTTTTAAAAATTATTTTCAATGTTTATTTATTTTGAGAGAGAGAGAGAGAGAGAGAGAGAGAGAGAGAGAAAGGCAGAGCATGAGTGGGATACGGGCAGAGAGAGAGGGAGACATAGAATCTGAAGCAGGCTCCAGGCTCCGAGCTGTCAGAACAGAGCCTGATGCGGGACTCAAACCCACAAACCATGAGATCAAGACCTGAGCTGAAGTCAGACGATTACCCAACTGAGCCACCCAGGTGCCCCTATTTTAATTTCTTACTTAAATATGATTAACATCTTTGTAGACAAAGTCTTTGGACATAGCCTCTGTTACTTCCATGAGAAAAATTCCTAGCAGTATATTTTCTGAATCAAAGGATATTTTTGCAGATTAAAAAGAAAAAAAAAAAGGATTCAATGAGATCACATGCACAACATATTTGATACAGTGCAGTGCTCGGTGTGTGTGTGTGTGTGTGTGTGTGTGTGTGTGTGTGTAAGGCCCAATAAATGACAGCTATCATTGTGTTATTCACTTGATTAGCAGACTATTGCTTTATTGCTCTCAGTGGTAACTTTATTCTAGGAGGTGGACTTTTACTGTGTTGTTTTTCGGGGGGATATTTTGAAGAGAGTGTGATGGCAGAATGGATATCATCCTAGAAATTCAGAGCAATCACAGAGCCTCCAGGAATCAGGGATCAATTCTCTAGTCCTGCCTTTGATGTTCCTTGTTGCATTTACTTTTGGTCACTTGCCCTGAGAAGGTCACGGGTATAGGGAGAAGAAGCAGACTATAAAGCTGTCAATCCTTATTCATCAATAACTTTGCAAAGAGTTTGAATGTTGAGAGAAACTTGAGTCTCAGGTTAAAACAACTTGGGGGCTTATGTGTGGATTTCACTTACCCTTTATGGGTCTGCAGGTACCTGTGCATCGCCTGTGTGTGTCCCACACACCCTCCTGTCCCCGTGTGCCTCTGAGATGGCTCCCAGAGGGCAGAACCATCCATCAAAGCCGGGCAGGCCTCCAGCTCAGGTAACCACCGCACTTACACAATTGTCCCTTTAAGAAAGGTCAGCGGGGGGATGTGTTCCTTCCTGCTTCTGTGCTCCTGAAGGTTTTCATGTCCACACTAACCCACTGTGGGCCTGGGCCAAGGCCAAGTTGCCCATCAATATTTTAAAGTAGCGGTGTTATAAAATGTATGGAAGACGCACAAAGGACAATTCCCTGAAGTGACCAGCCCGCTGAGAGGGGATATTGGCTAAAAGGAGATTTCTCTTTGAAACAGTGTGAGATCAGCTGCCAAGCTGGGGAAACCCTTTATATGCATGGGCTCGGAGCTTGGGGGAGAGGGAAATCTGACCTGGTTTCAAATCCCACCTACAACTGTTAATTTATTTGGTTATCTATTAACAGTCTCCTGGAAGCTTACTTTTATGTTTAAAATTAAGTGCTTGATTGATTATTTTCTAGAACCGTGATGGGATGTTGTTTTATACTTAAGCCAATCCATTAGTGGGCTCTCTCATTACTGATCTCTTTTCCTTCCTTTCTCGGTTCATTGTGTGTGTGCCTGTGTGTGCACCTGAAGGTTGTGAGAGGGGAGAAAATGGGGCTTTTATATATTCCCCAAACTATGGTGTCCACCGCGAGGTGGTTCATTCTCGGTATGATTCACAGGTGGGAGCAGAATCCCAGAGAATTTTTTATTACGGTGATCTCATTTTATCAAAACTCTTGGCATAAGCTTCTATTTTTTTTAAAAACCTCTACTCTTGGTTTACCTGCTTGGGAGGCGTCTTCAAATATTTCCAAAATTCTTTAGATTTGCTTCTAAGGATTTGGAACTCTCTCATTTTTTAAAAAAATTAGGCTTATTGAATATTAAATACATACAAAAATAAGCTTTGTGAGGCAGAGCCTTGTGACTCTTGGGCTCAGGCAGGTTTCTTGGTGTTCTGTCTGCTTAGTGGTCTATCAGCCCTTGGGGTGGCCAGGTGTGGCCTGAGGTGGCCTGACCTCCCAGGCTCGTCACGTCTGGCCGCCCAGAACAGTACCAGCCGAGCAGGGTCTGGCCTGTGTTGCACCTGAAAAAGGTAGGGAAATCACTGGAATAAGGTCTGAGGGGTGACACTCAAATGACCCTCCGGGTCCACAGTGCACAGCTCAAGGGCTAAACGGTGCTGTCTTTTCTCACCGGCCCTCCTTTGGGGTGGAGGGTCCTTCCGGTTTACGGGCACAGGGAAGGATGACTCAGTCCAGCAGTGGCAATCAGGAGCGTGTGTCGCCCTGCCTGTGGTGCGTTCTGTCACAGGGCTGTCTCACAGGAAGTGCAGCCGTCTGCCCTGCGCTCGTTGGGCAGGAACAAACAGGCAATCCGCATCGCGGACCATGTTTTGCGTGTAGGCGTGTCCCTAAAATTTTGCCCGGCAGCGGAAGTGTTGTAAATCTAGTTCATTTCACATATATTTGGGAGGGATGGGAGTCTAAAGGAAACCTTCAATGAAGCACAGACCCTTTCTCTAACACACGCCCTCCTGGGCTAATTTGGAAACCTAAGAGTTTTGACTCAGGCTGGAAGGTGGCTGGGTTCAGTTGCGACGTCTTGCTAAGAGAAAGAAGCTGGGTTCCGTTAAGCAAAAGGCACATGGAGAGATAGTCCAAAACCCCATTATTAGCAGCTTTACAGTGGTAAAGAGCCTGAGGACACCTGGGCTGGGGTTGGCGCTCACCTACCAGACGCTTCTAGCTCTTCTGCTTCCTGGAAGGAGATTTCACGTGGACAGCAGCCAATGCTGGGGCCTCAGAAGCCTAAGTAATGACTCTGCCTTCATGGGAAGAACTTTGGTGCGGTAGGTAGGCAGGTGGGTGGGGGGCGGCTCCCTCTGGGTCCACACTTCCTGAGGACGCCTGCAGCTCTTCCCAAAGGCAATGCTTACTCCACCCTTCATTTCCTGGGGCCGCTGTGACAAAGTACCACCAACAGGGTGGTTTAAAAAAAAAACAAAAAAAAAACCAGAAATTTATTCTCTCACAGTTCTGAAGGCTGGAAATGCAAAATCAAGGTATCGGAAAGGCCAGGCTCCTTCCACCGGCTCTGGGGCGAACCTTCCTTGCCTTTTCCAGCTTCCGGTGGCACCAGGTGTTCCTTGGCTTGTCTCTGTGTCACTTCAATCTCTGCCTTGGCCTCACGCAGACTTCTCCTGTGTCTTCTCTTCTGTCACTTGTAAGAACACTTGTCATTGGATTTAGGGCCCACCCGGATCACCTTGAGATCCTTGATTATATCTGCAAAGACTCTTTCCCCAAAATAGCTCATATCACAGGTGCCGGAAAGACACGTTGATGTCTTTCTGGGGGACACCATTAAACCCCCTACACACCCCCTTCTTGCCTTTCCCAGAAAGCACTCCTCCACACTCCTTAGGACCCGCTAGCTTCACATCTCCCACTTATGAGGCAGCACCGTATGGTCAGAGCATGGAAATGGGGTCTCAGGGCTGAGGTGGGTGTTCCAAGCACAGGCCTGGAATCCAGTAGAACCTGGAACCCAATCCTGGTTCCCCGGATGAGACCTGAGCAAGGAATCAAACCTCTCAGGACTCTGGTTCCTCATCTCTAAGACCAGGAGAGTAACATTTCTGTGGAGAGAGCCAACGTGATATGTAAGAAGTAAACGCTCCGGGTGGGAGGAATCCTTCGCTATCATAGCATTATTATGAGCTGGGAATGGAGGAACCCAGGCTTCAAGTCTGACTGTTCCTGACTAGCCCTGTGACCTCTGGTGGGCCCCTAAGGAATCTATAAAGTGTCCGAGTGTCTGTGCGATCTAACAGTGACTCCTGGCCTTTTCAGCCACAGCAGCCTCGAGCCCTTGGTCCGGCAGAAGCTGTCCAGGAGAACTCTGAGCTTCAGTGTAGCTCATGTATACTCCTGGGGTTGGGTTTCCAAAATAGCATGGGAGAATTTTGCAGCACATTTAAAAATAATATTTGCTGCTCAGTTATCACTGGGAACATGGTTTCGGTGGGCTGTATTTCACTTCTCCTGGAAAGGAAACAATTTGTGGAAGCCCTGAGTTGGAGAATAGGGTTAGAGAAACAGCGGTTTAGTCCGTTCTCCTGTGTCCAGAGGAGACTGTCCAGAACCAGAGACATCGTGCTGTCCAGGCTCCTTCGCAGGGCCTGTGCAGGGCATGCCGTGGAAAATCAGAAGCATGCTTTGAATTTTACAGGTGGAGAAACTGAAGCTCAGAGAGGGGAGGTGGCCTGTGTGAGGTCATCCAACTGGGGGACCGGGCCTCTTCCTTTCTAGAGTTCTTTCTGGGATTCTTATTTCATATGACATTGCTTTGGGGTTCCACTGTGTAGGACACATTTTTTTAAAAAGTTTATTTATTTTAAGAGAGAGAGTGTGTGTGCACAAATGGGGGAAGGGCAGAGAGAGAGGGAGAAACAGAACCCCAAGCAGGCTCTGTGCTGCCAGTGCAGAGCCTGACTCGACACTCAATCCCATGAACCACAAGATCACGATGTGAGCCGAGATGAAGAGCCGGACGCTTGACCGACTGAGCCACCCAGGTGCCCCTAGGACACATTTTCATCAACACTGTTGTGCTACTGTTCTGTTCAGTTATAGTTAAAAATATATTCATTCCTCCCAGGGAAATTACAGTCTAATGCAAAGTTAAAAAGAGGAGCCTGGATGAGACAAGAGCAGAGAGAAATTCTTCCAAATAGAAGATCTGGAACAGGAATCTGGAGGCTCCTGCAACTTTCTCACATTTGCTGTAGAAGGGACATGTATTTTATTTGCAAACAAGCCTTCATTTAAAAGGGTAAGGCACATAGGGCACTTGTTGGGATGAGCAATGGGTGTTACATGTAAGCGATGAATCACGGGAATCTATCCCCAAAACCAAGAGCACAGTATACATATTGTATGTTAGCCAACTTGACAATAAATTATTATTAAAAAATAATAAAAATAAAAGGGTAGGGCACAGGAGGACCTGGGTGGCTCAGTCAGTTAAGCGTCCAACTCTTGACTCTGGCTCAAGGTCATGATCTTAAGGTTCATGGGATCGAGCCCCGAGTTGGACTCCTTGAAGACGGCACAGAGCCTGGTTGGGATTCTCTCTCTCCCTCTCTGCCCTCCCCCCACTCATGCTCTCTTCTCTCAAAAATAAATAAAAATTAATTGAAAAAGGGGCGCCTGGGTGGCTCAGCTACTTAAGCGACCAGCTCTTGGTTTCGGCTCAGTTCATGATCTCACGATTTTGTGAGTTCAAGCCCCACATCGGGTTCCATGCTGGCAGTGCAGAGTGTTTGGGATTCTCTTTCACCTCTCTCTCTGCCCCTCCCTTACTTACGCTGTCTCCATCTTTCTCAAAATAAATATATACACTTAAAAAAAAAGAAGTAAAAGGGTAAGGCATATCTATTTCTTTTCTCCCCAAGGCCTGGTATCTGAACACAACTTTTGCTCATACAGACTTATTTGGCAAAGTTCTAAAGATCTCTTTCCCAGGATCAGCATCTTACCTGCCAAGCTAGATACACACACTTAAGTATTTATTTTTTAGAGAAATAAAACTTTTAATAGTCGTGAAACCAGGAGTATCCCCTGCTTAACCACCTCACCATGTGAAGAGGATATTTCAGCAATTCAAAAATGAGTCTGACCTTTGCCCGGGGGCATGTGTGCAGGTATTAAGGGCTGTTGAAGGACAATCTGTATAGTACAGGAGGCGACATCTGTTCTACAGAATGTGACAAGGCCTTATCTTATCAGTTGCCTGCTCTACTGACTTTCAGCCTGTTTCTGAGGATGGTTCCAGTGGCCGAGGAGAGAGCACTTGGCCTTTGATGGGTCTCACTCATTTGTCCAGCTTAGCACTGGGCAAACCTTCAGAAAAGAAAATGCTTGATTTTCAAATAGTTGCATTGTAATGGCCAGAGTGTGTGTGTGTGTGTGTGTGTGTGTGCGCGCGCGCACGCGTGTGTGTGCGCACGCGCTTCTGTGTGGACCGAGGCGGGGGTGGGGGAGGAAAACAATTTATAAATCACATCTTGCAAATCCTTCCATTCTGAATCGGTTGTAAACTCATTTCTTTGCTTTTCTCAAGCTTTGATTTATGTATTGGCATCATGGGGTTTGTGTCCCTTCTTCTGACTCGAAGTTTGAATTTAGCAGGGTGCTCCATAAAAATGTTGGGTAATTTGCATGCTCTGGGCTGATTGAGTTGCATTCTTTATATGACCATTTTTAGATGGATTGTCTCTGTGGGCCCCTGTCCTTTTGTTTTCTGGGGTTCAGAGGTTACATCAAAAACCTCCCTGCCTGCTGCCTGATGTGACCTTTGAACCCCAAAGGGCACAAGATCACGAGGCCATAAAATCAAGCACAAACACTAAAGGTGTCAGTCTGATTGTCCTCTGAGGACAGGAGTTTAGGGCTTGAGCACATGATTTGGGGGAGTGGGAATACTGAGAGAGCAAAAAGCAGGGAACACTGAACATCTGAACCTCAGTCCATAGCCAGGAAGGATGTAAAAAAAAAAAAAAAAAAAAAACCCAAGGGCGATAGACATCGTGCAAATTGCTAAAAATGTCAGTGGCATCTTTCTCCAGGCATTTCTGGTAGGACAGGACCGAGAATGTCAAGCATGCCAGATCTGCAGACTGTGGGGACCAGATGCTATTTTCCAACTGTGTCGCCATAATCTGGGTCGCTTTTCTGTATGCTGCCCGCCCTGGCCAGCGTGAAGACGGCAGGAAGTCATTGGAAGGAGGTCTGCATGCTGGCTCTGCTGTTCAAACTCTCAGGAAGGATGGGCTGAAATCTGAGAGCCGCAGCCCGCATGGCTTGGAAGGAAGAGAGCTCTGGATTAGCTGTTGGTTTTTTAAAAGGGGAAGGAGCACTGGCTCAGTGTCAAACCTCCAAAGAGTATGTCATTAGAAAGGGGAAAAATCTATTTGGAATAATGATAAAGGTCTCCTTGTGGCTGGCTAGCATTTCAGGGCAAACCAAAACAAACATGCAAGGGAAATGCAGTGGAGCCCTGCAGGGCCCAGGTTGAACGGTGAAGGCTCAGGCTCAGGCTCCTTGACACCAAATAAATTATCCAGAATATTCTAAAACCATAAATGAACTTCTACTGATTTATGCGGAGGTTTCCGAGGTCTTTCAAAAATGCATGTGAGGAGCAATTACGTTCCCCAGTGGCATGGAAAATGTTCCACAGCAGCAGAAAGGAGCAGAGCGGAGCGCGGCTGAAAGCCTACAGCTGCAAATAAGCTGCCACGGTGGAAAAAAAGCCCATAAATGGGAACAAGAGTAGGGGGAGGGGTCGTCCTTGGGGAGAGGTCAGGGTCTACTCTGGATTGCACGGAGGGGGAAACCGAGCCCCACGACAAAGGTGACCCAGAGACATCGGTCCCCAGATGTTATTCTCATGCCCAAAGGGGAGGGAAGGGTTTTGTTTTGTTTTTTTTTTTTAAAGAATGTATACAAACCTGAGTCCTCCCCCCACCAGGGCAAGCAAGGAAAGAGGATACCCCTGACCTGAAACTCGGACAGAGGCTGTGGGTTTGAAGGCCTTAAGAATCCAGACAGATAGGGGCGTCTGGGTGGCTCAGTTGGTTAAGCGTCTGCCTTCAGTTCAGGTCACGATCTCACGGCTCATGGGTTCGAGCCCCGAATCAGGCTCTCTGCTGTCAGTGCAGAGCCCACGTCAGATCCTCTGTCCCTCCATCCCCAGCCCTCCCCAACTCTCTGTCTCTCTCTCAGAGGTAAATTAAAAAAAAAAAAAATCCAAGCAGATATTTGAGAGTTTGGGGCTAATTCCTTGAGAGTTGACTGCTGCTAAGGAGTGAGGGGTCCAGGTAGGGATGGGGAGGGAGGACAGGACACAGGGGCAGCGGGAAGGAATGAGAAGAGCCATGGCGAGAAGATGGCTCTCGCGAGGATGACTGGTTCTCAAGCTGGGGAGGGATTTGCAGTGTGGATGAGGAATGGAGTAAAGTTGTTTTCTCTGGGATGACTGGGTCTCATACCTACTCCAGGCCCCTGGCACTTAGGGATTCGTTTCTGGGAAGAGCTGAGCAGCTAGAACAAAACTCTTGTCTGTTTCTGCTTCTCAGAGTAGTTCTTTTGGAGGTGGGGGCCCTGAGTTTCAAGTGTGTGATGCCCCCGTCTCACCAGGGGTGAGACCCCGGTTTCCTGTTGTCTGGGATCACCTGCCTTGTCTCCTGACACCTGCTCTCCCAGAGGTCAGAGGGCCCCACTTGGATCCTTGTGCTTTCTTGGATTGGACTAGTGGCAGTTTACACCCCTGAGTTTTCCGGGGTGTCTGGGTAGCTCCGCCGGTTAAGTATCCGACTTCCTCTCAGGTCATGATCTCGGGGTTGGTGAGTTCAAACCCTGCCTCAGGCCTCTGCTCCCTGCGTGGAGCCTCCTTCAGATCCTCTGTCCCCTTTCCTCTGTCTCTGCTGCTCCCCCACTTGTGCTCTTTCCCTGTCTCTCTCAAAATAAACAATAAACTTAAAAAAAAGTAAACCCCTGAGTTTTCCTGGTTTGCTTGATGGGAAAGAGGGGCAAATCCTGACGCTGTAGGAGAGTAATGGGCAGAGGACAATTTAGTTTGACTGAAGATCTGGGGAGGGCTGGCTTTTCACAGTGCTGTGGGGAAGACGCTCCTCCAAGCACCACACAGCTGGCTACCCTGGCCTGGGGGCGGCCTGCCTTTTCCACCTGTTTGAAGCCCACGTTTCCAGGGTAAATTCCCCCACCTTCAGGAAGTCTTCCTGGACCAGCCAGGTCAGAGCGATCTTTCTTTTCTGATTGTGCGGCCTGCCATTTGTTCGGCGAGTATTATGCTTGGGTTTCCTACTCTCCACCACACGGACTGCCCGCGCGCCTGTGCATTTCCCTGGGCATGTATCTACTCCGCATCGAAACCCCTTCTGCAGCTCAGATCGAGACTCCTCCAGAGCAGGAGCTTTGTCTTTCCTCCCATCCATCCCCCTCTCTAAAAATATTTCCTGGTTCATTGACATATTGACTTCTTGGGTGCACCACACATCTCTCTTTGATGGACGTCCATTTTATTAGAAGCTTTTGTGGGAAAACGGTGATGCAAAATTCTCCTGGCTTCCCTACTCAGTGTTCCGTGAGTCCTTGGACGCATGGGACACCCACACAAACGATAGCACAGTCGTGTGTCACTTCCCACACAGTGGTGCTCTCGGGGGGCCTAGGGTGCAAGGGCGTTCCTTTTTGATGGGTGTGTGCAAGTGAGTCAGGCTGGGAACAGGGGCGCTGACACTTGGAGACACCCTCAGAAGGTGTAAGTGGTTTGAGTCGGGACCCTGGTGTAAATATTTCCTACGAGCTCCCCAGATGGCTCTAACGTGCCTCCAGGGCTCGGCATCACTGGTCTATATGGTGAAGTAAGACTATCTCCTGGTTCCTGGTTTACCAGTTATAATTTCCACCTGCACAAGGTCTGCAGTCTCTGCATGTCGATTCCACATTCGTGGGGAGGGACATTTGATTGGCTGAATTTGGGACCGCTGTCTTGTTTGGTCCAATTAGCTGTGGCCAAGGAGTGCAGGGGGAGAGTGAGGTCATGAATTACAAACCTGGAAATTGCTACTCCTTTAGATTTGGGGTCTATCTCCTGAGAGCGGGAGGTTGTACAGATATCCGCAAAGGTGACTTTAGATGTGGGGTCTATTTCCTAAGAGTGGGAGGTTGTGCGGATACCCCAGAGGTGACTCATGTACCTCCTTGTGCCATTATGGTGTCAAACTTTACTATAAGTGTTTGTTTTGCGGTATGTGAGCTCTTCAAGGGCAGAGATTGTCATTTTTGGAGACACCGCATGTTCATCACATTTTTATTTTCTGTATTTGATGCTGCCTTGACTTCTTGGAGCCTTGCAGCCCCTAGGGCAGGACTACCCCTTCTAGGGTTGTCTAATTCCTAGAGATGGCAGACAACTTATCTGCAAGCACGCCTTTTTTGTGCACACCAGCCAATCTCAAGTCCATGGGCTCCAACCACCTCTTGTCCTCAGGACATTATCCTCCTGCCCTAAATCACCCACTCCAGGGCCAGGCACCAGGAAGCATCCCTAGAGCTGAGAGCCTGCTGAAATTCTTGAAACTATCCTACCTCAAGCTTGCTCATCTGCTTACCCTTCCTCACCCATTCTTTCCCACAGAAACCACAATAAAGGCTTTTGCCCATAACTTTCCATTTGTTCCTTCGGCCTCCTGGCTGACCCTGGTGCTTCTTCGTGTGACCCTGCATGGCATGGCATGGTGTGCCCCCTCCTCTTAGGAACTGTAAGTTCCTAAAGTTCCTAAAACTGTAAGGTTTTTTTTTTTTTTTTTTTACATTTGTATTCATCCTTATAACAACCATGCAGTGCACCTTATATAACATATGAGCATGCCAGAGGGTTCCCTTGTACCACTTCTTTTTTAAAATTAATTTATTTATTTTGGGAGACAGAGAGCAAGGGAGGGGGAAAGAGAGGGAGAGAGAGAATCTGAAGCAGGCTCTGCACTGTCAGCACAACAGAGCCCAACGCGGGGCCCTAATTCACAAACCGTGAGGTCGTGACCTGAGCTGAAATCAAGAGTCAGACGCTGAACTGATGGAGCCACCCAGGCGCCACTCCACCTTGTACCCCTTCTAAGTCAATACCCACCCACCCAGAGGTAACCACTATTCTGGCTTCTGTTAAGTTTTAGGTGTTCTTGAACTTGGTATAAATGAAACCCTTTTGTATCTGGCCTCTTAACACTCATCATTGTGTCTCTGAGATTCATCCCTGCTTCTGCACGTGTTTGTAGCTCATTCTTTTTCGTTGCTGGGTAGGGTTCTCCTGCATCAGGCTGGGACCTACAGGGCTTGCGGCTGGGACGTAGTGAGCTCCCCTTTCAGTGGCAGCCGTCGTCTGGTCTGTTGGTCTCACCAAACCTGAATAAAACCATGATCCCTGGTACATTGTAGAATACCTGAGCACCTGGCATAGGGCCTTTCATGTAGAAGGCAAATGATAAGTATTTGCAGAATTGGATAAATGGGTGGGTGGCTGAGCAGAGCCTTGAGAATTTAGAGGGGGCCTGGGCATGACATGACATGGCTGGTCCAGCCCTGGGGGATGGATGCCTGGCTTACTTCTTTCATGCTCTTTCCTCTGTCCTAAGAAGAACCTTAGGCAATTATAGCCCAATAATAGTATGGAGGGACCAGGAGACTCTCTGAAAAGGAGCAATCAGACTGAAGAGCCAGGGCGGAAGAAAAAGGTGCGAGTCCAGCATCCCTGACCATGCGGAGCCCATCACGGTGTTTGTAAATGGCAGTGATGAATGAGCATGCTGTGCATATATGTCACCACGCCCGGCCTTCTCCCCTCCTTCCCCTCACATTCTCTCTCCAGGATAAACGATGCTTGGCGCTAAAGAACCCTTGTCTCTTCTATTCAGAACTGGGGGAAACTGACAAACTCCATTCTAGTTCATTAGACCCTGCGGTGAATTATGGGAAATGGAGGGAACTCATGACTGGAGCACACTTAATGAACCCAGGAACTCCAGTGATGGATGGATAGATGGAAATGAACATTAATCTACTCTCGGTCACTCCGATGATGTCATTTTTAACCAACCGTGAACATCACCCAGAAGCCAACCTGGAGACAGAGCAGTGATGATGGGGGGGTGGGGGGGTGCGGCAGCCAAGAGAGAAATATTAACCGGATTTCAGAATCCTGACAGTAGGTCCTTCTACGAGTTCATTTAAATGCTCCACTTAGCTCTTGAATTAAAATAAGACAGGGCTAAAACTTTAATCAATCCAGTTCAGCCGCCACACTCAGGCACGAGCAGAGAATAAAATGAAGGTCACAGGAGAAGTCCGGGAGAGAGAATTTGACAGTCTGTGCAGATGAATGGGGTTATGCCAAATGGCCTTTGAGATGAAAAGGAGGCCCAGGCCGGCAGTTCATTTAGAACAGGAGTGGCAATCTGTCGATAGCGGGTGCCAGATTCCTGATCCCTGTTTTTCTAGAGGATGCAGGTGTGTGTGTGTGTGTGTGTGTGTGTGTGTGTGTGTGTGTGTGCGCGCGCGTGCACGCGCGAGTATGTGCTCACCTGCCCTAGTGGAAAAATAGGTGAGAAACTGCTAAAAACAAAAACAAAACCCCTCTTCTTCAATGTTTACTTAATTAGAAACTTATTTATGTTCGTTAGCAACTAATTTCCATGGAGGGTTATTCCATTTTGATGCACGTGGTGTTTCTTCACATATTTAGATGGCTTAGTCTGAATGCCTGAGGAATTCATAGAGGTGGTGGGGATTTAGAAACCCAGTGCATACAGCTGGCAGGCCAGGCCTGTGGCAGTGTGGTCATAAGCAGCTAATGAGGATGAAGAGCAGGAGAGCAGGGGACACCAGGGTCCAAAGGCCAGTTTCTCCTGCATTTTTGCCTTAGTCCCTGGCAAACACCCATCCACAGGGTACAAGGGAGGCCGGCTGTCCCCCATGTGCCCGCGAGAGGCCTGGCGGTGGGGAGAGGACACTGGGCAGGCCGGCTGTCCCCCACG
>NW_024412397.1:18444121-18524585 GCF_014898765.1 Herpailurus yagouaroundi
GCCTGGCGGTGGGGAGAGGACACTGGGCAGGCCGGCTGTCCCCCACGTGCCCGTGAGATGCCTAGCAGTGGGGAGAGGACACTGGGCAGTGGCCTGGCAGTGAGGAGACAGAAGGATACCGTGAAGACCTTGGGGGCCATCGGTCACATCTGATGTGACTGCAGCCCAGACATTCCCTATTGTGACACCCACCTTCATTGCCTTGGCCCTTCATAGCCAGAAACCTAGACGCTACTCTAGGAAAGGAGGAGACAGGCCCTGTATTAAGTAAGTCTATCTCTGTCCTTTCTACCCAGAAAGCCTAATAGCACCCTGCTTGCCTGCCAGCTCTCTGACTTCTCTCTCCCTCCCTCCCTCCCTCCCTCTCTCTCTCTCTCTCTCTCTCTCTCTTGCTCTCCACACTGGTCTCCTTGCAGATCTGTCTATGCCAGGACACACTCCTGTCTCAGTGCCTTTGCATTTGCTGTTCTCACTTTCTAGAGTGTTCTATGCCCACATACTCTCATGGTTCCCCTCCCATTCCACTGTTTAAATGTCACATTTCAGAGAGGCCTTCTCTGACATTTCATTTAAAATAACACCATCCCATGGGGCGCCTGGGTGGCGCAGTCGGTTAAGTGTCCGACTTCAGCCAGGTCACGATCTCGCGGTCCGTGAGTTCGAGCCCCGCGTCGGGCTCTGGGCTGATGGCTCAGAGCCTGGAGCCTGTTTCCGATTCTGTGTCTCCCTCTCTCTCTGCCCCTCCCCCGTTCATGCTCTGTCTCTCTCTGTCCCAAAAATAAATAAAACGTTGAAAAAAAAAATAAAATAAAAATAAATAAATAAAATAACACCATCCCCCATCACTCTGTGTCCTGTTTTGTCTTTAGAGCACTGATCACCACTGACATTATGTATATGTGTATGTAGATGTATGTATATGTCGTGTGTGTGTGTGTGTGTGTATAATTTGTGTATTGTGTACTGACATCCTCAATAGGATGTCAGCTCCATGAGAGCAAGGACCCGGTATTTAGTGCCCACGGTGCTCAGTGCCTGTGCATGAACACTTCCTGAATGAACGTGTGAATCCACCTGGGCACGTGTGGAGCACAGGGGACTTGGCTTCAATCCGCCCCTCAGGGCTTCTGTCACACACCTCTGCCTTTGGGACCGGCCATTTAAGCCCTCTCTTCTCTCTACTTCTCCACTCCCTCAGCCCAGAGAAACTTTATCTAGCCTGGGGCAGAGCTGTCTGCTCTGACTGATCACGTATTCTTCCAAATCTATTATTTATGCCTCCACCGTATGCCCAGAGTCCTTCAGGCCTGAGGCTTCTTACACTCAAAAGCCGTGCTTTGAAACACATAAAGCTTTCTTCCCCCCCTTAAAACTATAGTCTCTACTGTGAGTTTCCAAAAGCCTGTTTTGTAACGAAGAAGCGAAAGCTGGATTCCTTTTACTGCATTTTGCAATGTCATCGCTTTCCTGATGCAGGGCCCGTGAAGGTCCCTGTGGCTGCCTGCATCAGAGAGCAGGCCAGAGGGTAGAGGATAGGGTGGGGTCGGTGGGGCCAAATACTATCTCCTCACACTCTGGAGAGAGGAACTCCCAGGAAGTATTGCAAGTGTAAATGACCTCAGTGAGACCTCTTGAAAAGCACTTCCTAATTGTTGTTAAGGAATTAACAAACACAACGAAAAATAATAAAACCCAGTGCTACTGGGGATGTGGGGAAACAATGCATTAGTCGATGCAGCACTCATTTGCTCCAGGATTTCTAGAGAGCAGTCCGGCATAACAAGAGCTATGAGATAGTTAATCCCGGTAATGCGCTGGTATTGCCCTGGTAACCCCCTCGGGGGAATACACTCAATGAGTATGAGCAGGAAGGAGCAAATGAAAAAGCAAAATTTGTTCAAAGATAATTGTGGCAGTATTGAGCAACAATGAAAACATCCGAGACAGGACAGAGGTTAAGCAGACTGTGATGGGTTAAGATAATAGCCAAGTAGCTAAGGATAGTAGCCGAGTCTGGGGTCAGGGTAGGATAACTGCTTTAACAAACGACATCAAAGCTTATCACAGTAAATGTTGATTTCCTGCCCACATCACAGTCCAGTGTGGGTCAGTTGAGTCTCCTCTACAAAGTCACTCAGGGACCCGGGCTCCTGCCATTTATTGGCTGCATCATTTCCTCTCTGTATCTGATAGATGCATGAGGGAATGAAGGGATAACAGAGGACCGCAAGGGAGATGTCATGAACCAGATCTGGAGGTGGGGAGGGGGGCAACATTAAGACTACACTTTAGTGGCCAGGATGCCGCCATCTAGCCACACTTAACTGCAAGGGAGGCTGGGAAATGTAGTCTCACTACATGCCCAGAGTGTGAGGGTGATAGGGTTTGGTGGACACGTAGCAATGTGGCATCATCAAAACGATACGCTTGTTGACTCTGCTGATCCATGGGAACTCAAATACTAAATAATAATAAATAGAAAAGGCAGAACACAGAAGCACTAATTAGGACTAATTGCTAAGAACTACGTAATTGCAACTATGTATATTCACCAACTTGGAAGTGATTTTAGAGTATAACGGGCTTCGTGGTTGTGTAGGGTCTTGTTTTCCTCCTGTGAAATGACGAAGCGTGATAAGCGGAGAGACAGTGGGTGCGACAGGGACACCCTGTCCCCTAGGGACAGGAACCCAAGGTTGCATTCTATCATGCTGTTTACCTTTTTGAGACTTTTTTGTGAAAAATACTGAGGCTTATCTCAGTAATTTTTTTTTTTTCTGGCTATAAGGTAAATATTTTCCCTGTCACTTAAAGTTATTCCAAATATTCATGTCTTTACAATATTCCGTTCTGTAGATATGCCATAATTTATTTAATTTATTTTTTTTAGTTGTGTAAAATATTTTTTTATTTTTAATATAATTTATTGTCAAATTGGCTAACTTACCGTGTGTACAGCGTGCTCTTGGTCTTGGGGGTAGATTCCCGTGATTCATCGCTTACATACAACACCCAGTGCTCATCCCAACAAGTGCCCTCCTCAATGCCCATTACTCATTTTCCCCTCTTCCTCACCAGTCCCGCCTCTGCCCCCCCGCCATCAGGCCTCAGTTTGTTCTCTGTATTTAAGATTCTCTTATGGTTTGCCTCTCTCCCTCTCTGTAGCTATTTTTTCCTCTACCTTTTCCCCCATGGTCTTCTGTTAAGTTTCTCAAGTTCCACATATGAGTGAAAACATATGAAGATATGCCATAATTTAAACCACTCTCCTATTAGGGGACATTGTTTCCATATTTTATTGTTATAAATCTCTCTAAAGAATGTCTTTTACATACATTTCAGCCCACCCTTCTGATCACTTTTTAAGACTGAGTCCTTAAAGAGGAGTCACCAGGTTAGAGAGTATAATGATTTTCAAGATTCTTGATACATAATGCCAAACCACCTTCCAGAAAGATCATATAGTTTCTATTCCTCTCTCACTTCACCTCTGCAGCATCTGGCACGATCAATCTTTCTATTTTATTTTAGTTTTTTGCTAATTTAAAAAGCAAGAAGCTCTACCTGGTGACTCTGTTTTTTAGTTTCTTTGATTACTTTTTTATGGCTGAATAGCTTTTCTTATGTGGATTAGGCAGACATTTGTATTTTCTGTCTTATAAATTGTCTATTCATGACCTTCCCCCACTTGAAAACTTCTTTTTCTTATTGATTTGTATGGATGCCTTATATATTAAGAGTATTAACCTTTTGCCTGTCATGTGTGTGGCTCATATTTTTTCAGTTTATTGTTTGCTTTGCTTTTATTTTTTATATCTAGAGGTTTAAAATCTTTGTGTGATATAATCTATTAGTCTTTTCCTTTGTGACCTCCTACATTGTTTTATGCTTGGAAAATTCTTTCAGTGCAGAGAGCAGATAAATAAATACTTACCTACATTTTCTTATAGTTTTAAAAGTAATTTTTGGCTATCATAATTTTGATATGTCTGGAATTTATTTTATTTTGCCATGTGAAATGAGGACTTAGAGGTTTTCTGCCACCAGAGAGCCGATTTTTCTAAAATCACATGTGAACAACTTATTCCTTTGTCACTGACTTGTGATGCCTCCTTTATTAGCTAGGACGCCCTTATTAAAGTGCAGATTTTAGAAGCTGTAAGGTGGAAATAATAATCAGTCGCCAAGTACCTAAAGTTGCCATGAAAACCAAATGAGAGAAATCTATGTGAAGGGGAAATTGCAAATTCTGAAGCTTTCTACAGATGCTTTGGTGGCTAACGAAAGTTAAGAAAGAGAAAGAAAAAATAGATGCCAACGTGCTCACCATGTTCTTACAGAAAGCGTATGATGATTATAGGCAAGTAATGTTACGTAGGGCTTGAACCACTGTAAGGATAGTAAGGCCTTTCATGTTTTCCTGTTTCATAATCATGTGTCTCTTTGCTGGTATTCCCATGCTGCCAAAGCCAGGAGGAGAAAAGGTGGCTGTTTTTTTACTCAAGTCTTATAAAAGTGGGGAGAGAATGGTTTGGGGAGGAAAAGGATGGGGGTTTACAGTTGAAAAAAAAAATGAACAGCAGAGAAATCTAGAGATTTCTTGTCCTTATGCCCCAGGTCTCCAGACAAGAGCTGACTGGAGTCAGCAATTCAGTTAACTGAACAAGGCGGGGGGATGGAAGTTCTGCCATGGGCACGGCACATGGGCTTGGCGAGAGACACATGGAATGGAACAGACTGTCATGTGTTCCAAGGCAGACTAGCCCATGAAAAAGCCAAGGAAACTCAGGTAATACATGACTGAGGGCCAAATGGGGGCCCAGAAGAGCCAGTGGGAATTGTTAAGTGCTCCTGGGAGAAAAAAAGAACAGCCAATAAACATATGCTTTTTTGTGTGGGATCAGTTTAGAGAAGAGCATGCAGAAACGGCAGCAGTAGGCAGGTTCAGAATATAAACAGAAATGACCCTAGATCAGGTTTAGGTCCGTTCCCCTGGATAGCAGACCGAGAACGGACCCACGGGGACAAGGGAGCCACACACCAGGGACCGAAGCTTCCGTGGACACTCTGAGCAAGGGTCAGTTTTGTTTGTCAGTTTCTTAAAAAATAAAAGCTGTTCCCCAGGAGCAGAAACTTCGGGACAGGAGCAGGTTTGGGAAGAGAAGAAGGAGTAATGGACAAATGGCTGGACATTTTCATGGCATTTTAGTTCATCATGCAAACCCTTAGTTGAAAGTGGTCTTCAAAAGGTGATGTGCTCCTACGTAACAATCAGCTCTGGGCTGCTGTACTCCTGATGAACTTGATCTCCGTGACTTTGGGTTTGACCCTGCTCCAGGAATGGAGAACAGCTGACACTCTCACTTTCTTATGGATTTGATCATGTCCATCCCCACCGTGCAAATGTCAGGCCCCCCAGCCCTCCTGCTCCCCCAACTTCTCTTCTTCCATTTTTCAGTGCAAAACAAAGTCCTGAGTGCTCAGTATTCAGAAGGCTGTGAGTCTAGACAGGGAATTGTTAATTTTTTTTTTTTTTCCATGGAGGACAATGGTGAAAGAGCTAATATCCACTCCACGTGGCCCTGGGTAATTTTTTCTTCTGTCATCTTTAAGGATGATGCACAATGTGTGAATATGGCCCACAATTGAGGCCTAATTATGATTCTCCAGTGAGTGTGCTGCATTTTGGAGGAAGTCTTAAACGAGCACTTAAGCAGTAATGCCTCTGAGCACACCACTGTGGATTTGGAGGAGAGCTTTGATTCCTGCACCAGGAGCAGACTACTCCCACGCTGCTCCCACAAGCGCTTTTATCACCAAGTTATTAGACCATTATGGTCTACGATGGTCTTTTACCGCCTTTGATTTTTTTCTGTTGTCAGACGTGAGGAAAGTGATGTGTAATACGATCCAAAATGCTCTTGTTTGTTTTAATCTACTGTTTTAATATATTGTGGCTTCCTGCCATTACCCTTCTCTGGCAAGGCCCTCGGGCCCTTTGGAGATGGTGCGAGCCTGGAATGTGCCGGGCACTTTGGGGCTATGGCCTAAAGTGTGGGCATGCGCGTTCCTGCCAGGTGGGGACTCAGCCACACGGACGCTGGAGGTCACCCGGAAGGAGAGTGGCCTGGGCACTGGGCAAGTGGAACTAGCCCCCCAAAGAAATGTCTTACAAGCTCTGAGTCCCAGCGGGTGCTTGCACCAGTTTGGGGGTCCAAAGCCTTCTTGGGCTTGAGGTTTAGGTCAGTCTCCCAAAACCCAGCTTGGCATTGTTGAAGAGAGACTTGCCTCCAAGAAGTATTTCAAAATGAGACTTTCATGCGTTAGGACATGGTTCCAGGTGATGTAGATGGTATGTGACAATCGTCCGAGAAACTCTGGTCTTGGCTCTGTCACTAACTGGGCAAGTCCCTTTTCCACTCAGAGCCACTTGGTCCCTCATCTCTAAAAGGAGAGTGTGAGACTTAAGGACGCAGGGTCCTTCGTAATTTCCAGCCCTTTCCTTGAGACCCCCTGTCATCTTGCCAGCCTTTCTGGTGGTGAATGTCTTATACATGGGAAGCTGTTGGCTTGTGAAGGCTGTGACCAGAGCTACCTGTGCCTCCTTTGCTTTTGTGGTGATCACCAAAGTCATTCTGGAAAGCCCACTGGGAGAGATGATAGAGCCCAGTCCACTC
Organism: Herpailurus yagouaroundi; assembly: GCF_014898765.1. Lineage (NCBI taxonomy): Eukaryota > Metazoa > Chordata > Mammalia > Carnivora > Felidae > Herpailurus > Herpailurus yagouaroundi. The sequence goes on from NW_024412397.1 coordinate 18,450,799, forward strand.
TGCATGCTAGCCTGGATGCTGGCAGGGACGTTGATCACTCTTTTTGGCTTTTAGCAGTCAGGCCCTTAGAATAAGACACCTGCCTTGAGCCTTTCATTTAATCGCTCAGCAGAATCTTTTGAGGACAGAATATGTGTCAGTACCTTAGCTGTTTTCCTCCTTATACCGGCCCCATCAGACAAGCAGGAATGGTGTTTATGTGCTGTGTACAGACGAGGCAGCCAAGGCTCACAAGTGTTAGGGAACCACCGCAGAACAGAGAGGGTCTGCACAGAGACTAGAATCCATGTCTCTTCACCACTAGGCCAGCGTCCTCACCCTATATTGTAGATGACAAAACACAGACAAACCCTTGATCCTCAGTTCCCCCAAGCACTCATTGTTAGAGAAGGAGAGGGGGAAGGGTTGGTAGTGTCTCTACACATAAAATGTTTCAAATTGAGAACTTTGGAGAGAAGATTGGAAGGCATGTGCCTGGGCTCAGCTTAAAATTTTTTTATTTATTTTTGAGCAAGAGAGCACAAGCAGGGGAGAGACAGAGAGAGAGGGGGACATAGAATATGAAGCAGGCTTCAGGCTCTGAGCTAGCTGTCAGCACAGAGCCCGACACAGGGCTCAAACCCATGAACCGTGAGATCATGACCTGAGCCAAAGTCAGACACTTAACTGAGCCACCCAGGCGCCCCTGCCTGGGCTCAGTTTAGACTTCCGTTGGGTCAGATCGTCATTTGTCAGTGTAAAAACCTATGCTTTGCCTAACAAGAGTTCCACCATGAAAATCAAATTCAAAAGTCAAACCTTTGCTCATTATCTTTTGGGCAACAGTGGCTTTGGAAGAGGAGGGATATTTCCCTTAAAGATAATTGGTCTTTTTATTCAAGATGGCAGCTGAACACAACATCCCAGCATAATGACAGTGAAGATGTCCAAAAATGAATAAATCCCATAACGGCACTGAGAATGGAAGTGGGGAAGGTAGCAGCAGCCCCGAGATTCTAATTTCTGTCAGAGATTCAATTAATACACCAAAACAGAGATATATGCAGAAATGATCTGAGCTGTCTGGAGAAGGCTAGGGCTCCTCATGTGTATGCTGGTGCTTTATAATAAGACCCTTTAAAAACATTGGTGGCGAGTGGGGAAGGGGTATAGGGAGGTGCCAGCTCTCAAGAACTGAGCTCAGCATCAGCTGCCACCATTGCCCTGATTCAGGTGAGAGGCCAGGTCATGTGTGGAAGTGCACGCCTTCTTAGAGGAAACCCATCACCCTCCTGTATCAGTCAACTGAGCATTTTGTGCATAAATATGAGTGGGCAATCCAAGACTGTGAAGGAAAGAAACAAGCACTACACAAGAGAAGACAGACATGAAGAAAAAGGAAAAAAAATACCTTTGGAATGAAAACAATTTTTTTAATTGAAGTATAATTGATGAGAGAAATTTTAAGACTCTCACGAGAGTCCTTAGAGAGATACAAGATCTCGTACCCATAAAGAAAGAACAGGCTGCTACGAAAAAAGCCTACAGAAAACAAAAAGAATTCGTAGAAATGAAAAATATGACTGCCAACAGAAAAATCAAATAAAATGGCTGCAGATGAGTTTCATGAACTCTCTCAGAGCCCTGAGTAATATGGTGAAAAGATGAAAAATAATAGAGGAAAATGAAGAGATAAAATATCAGTCTAAGAGCACTAGCATTCAAGTAATGAGAGGTCTGGGAAGAAAGAACAGGAGAGAGGAAATTATGACATAAATTATAGCCTGAGCATTCTAACAATTAAAGAAAAACACGAGTTTTAAAATTTAAAAGTCATACTGATTTCTGAGCAGGAAACTGAAAAAATACTCATATCTTTTTTTTAATGTTTATTTATTTTGGGGGGGGAGAGAGAGAGAGATTGATTGTGAGCAGGGAAGGAGCAGAGAGAGAGAGAGAGAGAGACAGAGAGACAGAGAGACAGAGAGACAGAATCTCAGAATCTCTCTGGAGCAGGCTCCAGGCTCTAAGCTGTCAGCACATAGCCCGATGTGGAGCCCAAACTCAACCCGTTAGATAGTGACCTGAGCTGAAGTTTGACCCTTAACCGACTGAGCCACCCAGGCACCCCACTCATATCTTTAGGTGAAGCAATAAAGCACAAAGATAAAGAGAAGGTTCTAGACCTGCACTATCCAATAGAGTAGCCAGATGCCATATGTGGCTATTGAGCACTTGAAATGTAGCTAGTCTAGGTTGAGATGTGCCATAGTTATAAAATATACGCTAGATTTCAAAGACTTAGTATGAGAAAAGTAATGTGAAATATCGAATTAATAACTTTAACTTTTTTAATGTGGCTCCTAGAAAAATTTTAAGTTATATATGTATGAAGGTAAAATAAACACTTTTCCAGCCATCTGGGTTCAGAATGAATCAGAATCTTTTATCTACCAAGAAAACTTTCTTTAATACATTTATTTGAGGATGTCCTCTACCATGAGTACAGGAGAGAGATAAGCAGCTAAGGGCCCAGGAAACAGTGATAAAATTCTAGATTTGAAATGGAAGCCATCCCAGGGTGATACCTCTGCAGCAGACCTAAAAGCCCAGCTCATATTAAAACATAAAGAGAACCCTAAAAAACTGCTCCAAGAATAGAATGGGGATCATTTAATAGGCAGCACGATTAAGAAGCTGGGAGCTGTTGACCTCATGAGGAAGAGTTAGATGGTTTGTTTTGTTTTGTTTTTTTTGTTTTTTGTTTGTTTGTTTCTTCTCTCAGCAAGATAAAAGCACGGTTAGAAATGCCAAGAAAACGACTGGGAAACTAGAGAAGAAACTTTTAGTTCAAATACAAATGAGCAAAAATGTGGCCTGATCTTGAGCACTTGATGGAATACAAGAGAATCCATTTGACCTTAACCCTTGGACCATTCTCCTTTGAGGAGAATCAGTGACAATCATATTTCTTTTTCAATGGATCTAATCAAACGACTTCTGCAGTGACTAATAGTCATATAATCACATTCATATAATTGTAGTTAAATGGTTACTAATTTTAATTTTTATAATCAAAACAGAAGTCTCAACTACAATTATAGAAAAGCACGTATGTGCAATCATTGACCCGGTAAAGGTAATGCTCCAGCTGACAGAGGTCAACTTGTCAAAGGGGGAGGGAAGGTGAGTGCAGGGGTGGAGCCTTTCTCATTATATCTGGGGATGAGGCGAGAGATATTGTTGTAGGGAAGGTGGAGCAAACAGAGAGGATCAGTTAAAAGTGTAAAAGCACTTTAATACGCCAGCGTGACTGACCAAACTCAGAAAAGGGAGAATCGAGTGGAAATGTAAGCTAAATTCTTCCTCTCTCAAAGAGAAAGGAGATAACTTGTTGTTGTTTACCACCGCTAAATCAAGAAATTGAGATCTGTGCATATTGTTTAGAATTATGGCAGTAACGTAGAAGAATGAAAAACAAAAGATTGACCGGGGTTGCCTCCAGAGTGTGGGACTTGGGTTGGGGATGGGGGAGAGAGATGGAGAGATGTACTTTTCTTTTTTTTTTCTTAATTTTTTAAATGTTTATTTTTGAGAATGAGAGAGAGAGAGAGAGAGAGAGGATGGAGGGGCAGAGAGAGAAGAGGACAGAGGATCTGGAGCAGGCTTTGTGCTGACAGCAGAGAGCCCGATGTGAGGCTTGAACGCATAAACTGTGAGATCGTGACTTGAGCCGAAGTTGGGCGCTTAACCAACTGAGCCACCCAGGCGTCCCTATACTTTTCATTTAATGCCAGCCTGTGCTGTTGAAATTTTCAAACTTTATGCTTGTATTATTTTATAATACTTTATATCTATCATCTATCTATCTATCTATCTATCTATCTATCTATCTATATTTATAAAACATTGGTGTTAACAATAGGTGTAAAGAAAGCCCTAATTAAAGAATTGCTTTTCCCTGCTTGTGACATTTGCTAGCTTGAGTCTTTAGGTAATGATGTATCTACTTGTCCTTTGGGGGGGTCCCTACTCTGGCTGAGTTCCTGTTCTTTGCGTGGACATTCTCCATCATTCTAAATCAACTCATGCACTTAACAGTGCTCTTTAAGCCTTAATAAATATTGTATTAGCATTCACAGGGGATGGTATGGAGAGATGGGAGCTCATGAGAGAGGGGCTCTTGTCATGACCATTGTGTGTGTATTTGGCACAGAGAGGAAACAGATTTTCCCCGAGACTCTGGGAAACCTGACGGAGAAACTTACAGGGTCCTTATACATTTCCTCGGGATTGGCAGAAGAACCAAGGGCTCTTTGGGCTGCCCACGGCTCATTCTCCTGGCCCCAAGGAAATGTGCCTTAATCTGTCTCTTCCATCTGGCTGGTAGGCCCTGAATGTTCTGGTAGTGTGGTCATCAGAGGCCGTCGTATCTGGGCACTTCCCACGGGAAGTGGAGCCCCTGGGCTTCCAGGCTACTCTGGTACTCGCCTGAGCCATGGAATCGTGTGCTCCCCTAGCAGCTGGCTCTTCAGTGGCTCCAATCTGAGGCACAGGGCCCTACCTCTCACCAGAGCACTGCTCGTGCCTGCTCTCTGCTTCCATCAGTCCTCTACCAATCAGTGTGCTGCTAACACTCAGCTGGTTCTTGACCTCACTTCTCTTGCTTTGTTGGTTGGCTCTTGGCTCCTCTCCCCACGTGGCCTGACCCTTCCCATTCTTACCATTACCTACCGGCCTCTAGATCTCATGTCCCACCATGTAAAGGATAAGATACTGGTGATACAAAAATGAGTAAGAGTCTGCCTTACTGCCAAGCACCTAAGGATAGGGGCTAATTGCCAGAAGACGCAATCATGAATAGAGGGTTGAACTTTGATTTGCACCCCCAGACCTCCTGGGAGGTAAGAGGAGCTGGAGAGTAACTTCAGTCACCAGCAGATGGTGATTTAGTCAATCATGGCTGTGTAATGAAGCCTCCATAAAAACCCACAAGGAGAGAGTTCAGAGAGTTTCCATGTTGCTGAACACAGGAGATTCACGGAGAGTGGCTTGCTTGGAGAGGGCACTGATGCTCCACGCCCTTTCCCCATACCTTGCCCTGTGTACCTCTTCTGCAGAAGTTCTAGTAAGTAAAAAGTTTCTCTGAGTTCTGTGAGCCGCTCTAACAAATTAATCAAACCTGAGGAGGGAGTTGGGGGAACGTCCTGTCGATGGCTAGTTGGTCAGAAGCACAGGTGGAAACTGGCGTCTGAAGGGAGGGCAGTCATATAGGACTGAGCCCTTCATCTGGGGGGTCTGATGCTGCCTTGGGGACGATAGTGTCAGAAATTAGTTTAATTGTAGGATGCCCAGCTGGTATGCAAGATTTGCTTGCTTTTGGATGTGTGGGGGCCCCCCACCACCGCATTGGAATTTGGGCATAGAAGCCCATTAGTACATCTTAGAGCATTTGTTTAAAACACATTCACCTTACTTTATAATGTTATTTAACCATGTTATGTACATACCTTGACTTTCAATTGGATTGTGAACTTCTGGAGGGAAGTGGACCATTTTACACTTTGTGTATGCTGTGGTTACTAACACAAATGCTGGGCCCAAATAAAGAGTGTTCCTACTTATTCGTAAAAGGAATAAGGAGACGGTGTACTTGTGAGAGTAAATAGACAGTAAATGCTGTGTTGTCTGGACTTTTACAAGCAGGAGATCTCCGGGAATAGGCATTTTTGATATCCTCTCTTGTAAATCACTGAACACGATCATTGAAATTCAGCTATAGTGCCGGCACATTTGAAAGATGTCTGATCAAAATGCAAAGTCTATGCGGTCTCCAATGACTTCAGCTAAGTAAAAATAAGCCTAGAGGGGGAAATAAACCTTTTCCTGAAACTTCACACAGGGAGAAAGCAGAAAGTTTCCCAAGTTTCTGAGAAATGACTAGTATATTCAAAGTGGGGTTTGGTTAGGAACGTAACAAAGCCAAAGGTGGTTTCGAGCAATAAGGGAGCAATTGGGAAGCGTTGGTACCTGAGTCAGGCTTGGGGAGGGAGTGATAGAAATGCAAATCCGATGCTGCTCCCGGATCCCCTGTGACATAGAAACACCTGGAGGCAGAATCAATTTCTCACCCTTAAATGATGCCTGCGCTTTCTGTAGGTTGAGAGCACACAGATAGGTAACTTTCAAAAGTTCTCAGGAAATGACAGTTAATTGACTTAAAAATCATTGCTTCTGCCAAATCATTCTCTCCTGGCCTCTTTCCTCTCCTGGAGAAGGTTTGGTATCTCTATCTATCCTTCCTGTCCGGGCTCCAGTTTTGCAAGCCTGACTATTGGTTTGTGATGGAGTCCTGGCTTAGGAGAGAGGGGGTCGCCAGAGATCTAGGGCCAGTGGGGAGCAGGTCTGGAGGGAGCTCTCAGTGTGAGGACCCCGGCAACCTCCTGGAAGAGACTGAAAAAGCAGAGAAAACTGCATGTGCTTTAGAATTTTGCGGGAGGCCTGGGGCGGTTGGGTGGCCCAGTCGGTTGAGCATCAACTCTTGGTTTTGGCTCAGGTCATGAGCTCACGGGTTCGGGAGTTTGAGCCCTGCATTGGGTTTAGCACTGAACGTGTGGAGCCTGCTTGGGATTCTCTCCCTCTCTTTCTGTCCCTCCTCCCCCTCTCTGTCTCTCTCTCTAAATAACTTAAAAAAAAAAAAAAAGAATTTTGCTGAAGGCTTGCTGTGCATACACAATGTGTGTGTGTGTGTGTGTGTGTGTTATTGATCCGATGAATGTTTTCTGTTTGCTTGTTTGTTTTTTCCTGCGTTGAGAACTAAAGCATATTTAGGGGATGCTGTGCCAAACTGCTAAGATTGGAACTTTGTAGGCCCATCATAGTGGTTTATGTGTGCGAATTTTTGCTTATTGAACATGAAGCACAGTACCTGCCTCTGACCTGGACTCCTATGGGCTGCCCATCAGGATCTCCAGGGCTCAGTTCAGTTGTCTAAAGACACGTGGGAGTGGATAAAAAGGGATGGTCTAGTGGTTATCCCTTATTTTGAGGGAAAAACTCACTAGGAAGTAACTTGAAATTTTCGCAGAATCCTTTCTCTTACCTGAAGGGGCTATTATTCTAAAGAAGATTTTGTCCCTACCCACTTTTGAGAACATTTGGCACTCAAGAGCACTGCTGTTGGGGGTGTAATCCCCTCTTGGGGGCTCTCTGCTGTCTGGCCAGCCCCTCTGACACCACTAGATGTCCTTCTGGGCTGCTTAGTCCTGTCTGCTTGGTGGTCAGGGCCCATTGTCCACTACTCATGAACTCTGCAGGAATGGACTTTAGCTTTAGGACATTGGAGATGGCCATCTTCAGTGTGGAATGTTACTGAATCTTCTTTATTTAAAATTTTTTAATATTGATTTTCGAGAGAGAGAGAGCATGAGCGGGGGAGGACAGAGAGAGACACACACAGAATCCGAAGCAGGCTCCAGGCTCTTAGCTGTCAGCACAGAGCCTGATGTGGGGCTTGAGCCCACGAACTGTGGAATCATGACCCGAGCTGAAGTGGGACGCTTAACTGACTGAACTACCCAGGTGCCCCTGAATCTTCTTTAAAAGTTTCCTCTTATACCACTGATAGGCATCTGTTATTTGTGGTTATATTGCTTTATTGATCTCCATGTCCCATGAGCAAACCGAATGACTTAAGCATGAGTAATATCACAAAGGAGCACAAGCACCTCTCAGAAGAGTCTGGTCTCCAATACGCTTCTGTTTCCCTAGGTTGTTCCTCTTGATTTATGCTTGAAGCTGTTTTTGGAAAAAGGAAACATCCTTCAAGTTAAAATTATCTTAGAAGTTAAGAAAACAAATTTAATAGAAAGTGACACCCAACGGCCCACCCAAATGGATGGTAGCCCATTATAAGTGAAGGAAATTCTCCTGGGTAGAAGTCTATCTTTGGGTTCCCCCCCACCATCTCCTCTTTTTGCTTTGAGCCATTTCATTCATGACACTCAGGCCAGTGAAGTTGCCTCCTGTAAGGAAGATGGCCTGCTGAAATGAGTTCATCCTGAATGTGATGGTGATTTAATATGCTGATCTTAACATGGGTGTGTTTTCAAAGAGAATACCTTTCAAATGAAGGGCTCTGAGAAGACCCACATGCTGCTGATGTGAGTGTAGACGGGGGTAGCCTTTCTGGAGAGTAGTCTGTCATACTCGGTCTAATGAACTGTATACACCTACCTTATGCCCGGCAATTCCACTCCTGGTATTGACCCCACAGACATTCTCACATGGGCAGTATGCGGCCATTCCCAAGGATACTCCTGGCAGTAGTGTTTATGGTGGCTGGGAGTGGGAATCAACCTGGGGGGGGGCGGTGGATGGGTAAAATGTGGTGATGCCCTCTGCGGGTTACCATGTAACACTTAAAGCCAGTGGATCGGAGTATACACAGCAACATAAATGACCTTAAAAATTGGGTGATGAATGAAAACTATAAGAAACAGAACGAGAGCTCTAATGCAATATCATTTACATAAATTGAAAATGCATGCCCCCCAAATACACATTTTTTGAGACAGAGAGAGAGAGAGAGAGAGAGGGAGAGAATCCCACAAAGAGCGAGTGGGAGGGGGAGAGAAGTGGGGCTCACCCAGGGCTCACCCAGCACAAGTGGGCCTTGTGCTCACCAGAAGTGGCGCTCAGGCTCACCCAGTGTGGGACTCGAACTCATGAACTATGAGATCATGACCTGAGCCGAAGTCAGATGCTTCACGACTGAGCCACCCAGGCGCCCAACGGTACACATTTTATATGAACAACTACCACCACCAACAACAACAAAAAAATCAAAAAACAAAAAACCCACATAGCGTTGCTATGGGAACAGACTGGCGTGTGTCCCTCTTGACACTGCTGACATTTGAGACCGGAGGGTTCTTTGCTGTGCAGGGCTGCCTGGTGGCTCGTAGGATGTTTCGCCGCATCCCTGGCCTCCCCGCTGGATGCCAGTAGCGAGACCCGACAACGTTCCTGGACGTTGCCAAATGCCTCCCGGTGGGGAGAGCCGCCCAGGCTGAGAACCGCTGGCACAGCGAGCAAAGGTAAATGAATGAAAGAATATATGCAGGACATGGGCTTTATGGGAAAAGTGAATAAACTCAAATTGAAGACTCAAAGAGGGCAATAGTTAACGCCAAAGAGGACCCTGGGCACGGCGGGGCTTCAGGCATCGGCATCAGAGTGGTTAGCACTTCCCGGTCACGCACCACAGAGGCACCTGTCCACTCCACTGTGCATGCAGGAGGGACAGACGTGTTCTTTGCTTCGTAGACCCTCAGCTTGACTTAATCCTGAGTTCTACGTGACTAGATTTGTTCTGGAAAATACAGCTGCTTCTCTGAGGGGAGAGCGGCGGTGCCTCTGGTACAGTGGGTCATGGAGGACGTGCCTTTCCTCGGCTCGTGGAGGACAAGGACCCGGGGCCTCTTGTCTTCTGCTCTGCTCTGCCCTGTCGGCGGATGCGGGCCACTCTCACCCCGTGGAGCAGAAGTGCCACAAGACCTACACTCTTGACCTTCCTTTCGCTGTAGGATGCTGAGCAGGCCGAGGTCCGGCTAGGAGAGAGGCAGCTGAGGGGCGGTGGCCAGCCATGAGTAAGTGTGGGCAGAAAATGGTTTTGGAAGCTGCCCATGGCTCTGGATTTGACCTCACAGCGGATCGTAGAGAACACCGATATTTTACCTTGGGCAATTTTTCAAGGAGAGCAATGTCTCTAATTGTAGATGGGGCAGGTTGGGGGGAAAAGAGGCCTGTCACGCTCCTGTTCAGCCTTCATTTGTCATAAAACCCACTGGCAGAGTATTTTCGATCTTGTGAAATTTAGCTCTTGACAAACATATAATGTCATACAATTTAATCCATATGGGATCCAGGCCCTACAGTATTACAAGTGACACCCTATCCCTCTCCTCACTCGCTTCTCTTTTTCCCTTCCTCCTTCTCCTTCCTCGCTTCCTGTTTCTCCTCTTATCTTTCTCCTTTCTCCTCTTTCTGCAAAATGTTAAGAGCAAATTACAATATCTAAACTGAAACAGAAAAAGTATAAATGACTGATTAATTAACCATAGAACCAAGAGGTCTTGATCAAGGTTCAGCTGTCACATGACTCATACCGAGTGTTAGGGGTTGACTTGTATCCTCCAAAAAGTCATATGTTGAAGCCCTAAATACTGGTACCCCACGTGTGACCTTACTGGGAAATAGAGTCATTGCAGATGCAATTAGTTAAGATCAGTTCATACAAGAATAAGGTAGGCAGGCCCCTAATGCAATATGACTGGTGTCCTTATAAGAAAAGGGGGTTTTTGGGGCGCCTGGGTGGCGCAGTCGGTTAAGCAGCCGACTTCAGCCAGGTCACGATCTCGCGGTCCGTGAGTTCGAGCCCCGCATCAGGCTCTGGGCTGATGGCTCAGAGCCTGGAGCCTGTTTCCGATTCTGTGTCTCCCTCTCTCTCTGCCCCTCCCCCGTTCATGCTCTGTCTCTCTCTGTCCCAAAAATAAATAAACGTTGAAAAAAAAAAAAATTAAAAAAAAAAAAAAAAAAGAAAAGGGGGTTTTTGGACCCATACACACAGAGATAACATCCTGGGAACATGTGAAAGTAGATATTACAGCCATGTGTGTCTAAAAACCAAGAAATGAAAAGATTGCCCCAAACCGCCAGAAGCTAAGAGAGCAGCCTGGAACAGGTCCTTTCCTAGCACCATCCAAGGGAACATGGCCCTGCCTATACCTTTGGACTGCTGGCCTCCGGAAGATAATAAGTGTTGTTTAAGCTGCTAAGTTTGCCCTAATTAGTTATGCAGCAATAGAATACTAATTCACACCCCAAATCTCCACTCCCAGGGGACCGGTCATATTCCAACAGCCGGGTGAGGAGGGAGCAAGGCTAAGCAGGATGGGGTGGCCTGGGCCATTATCATTGGGAGCGTGAGCATGTGAAAAGGGGGCTACTTCCTTTGCTGATGTTGTCTCTTGTTTCATGATTTGCTTTCACGCTACTTTTAACACCTGTTCATTGCGGTCATAACCATCGTGTTAATGTATTGCCTTAGAAAATTATTGGAAAGATACTAGTTTTGTAAGATATGCTCAAGAATGGCAACTTTCTCTCCACCGTCAGCAGTTCATATGCTGTTTCCATCCCCAACATCCGCACACAGGCTGAAGACAGCTGTGTCCTTCTCTTGGGAGATGTCCTGGCCCACAGCAATGCCTCCTACGCTGCTAGGTGGCCTCAAGCACCCAGAACCTTCAGCCTTTGTCCAATTTGGATCCCCCTTCAGTTTTAGTTCAGCTTACATCTTACATATTTAAAAAGGATAGAGCCTCTTAATTTTCTATTTCTAATCTTCAGGAGCCCTGTCCAGCTGTTTTGGGGAACGTGTTAGGAACTTAGTTTTACCATTTCATAATATCTCAGTCTCTTGTGTAAACAGTCTGCTTTAGGAAATAGTTGAGTCTCTTAGATTTCCTCCCCTTTCATTCCTCCTCACCAAGTTTGTGTGTTTTATTTAGGGGAGGTGGGGGGGGAGAGTGGAGTGAAGGAAGGCATATAAGCAGGTGTGTTCGCTTAGGTTCTCTGGGAGGTAGACCCAGAGACCCAAGATCCACATGCAGGTTTACCGGGAGGTGCTTTGGGGAGCAACCCCCATGAGGAGTGAGGAAAGCGGGACTGAAAAGAGGGAAAGGTTGGCCGGCAGTTTGGGGGGGTAAGTTCAGTTCGGGAGGATTACATTAGGAAAACCCTTTGGTCACAAATCCAATGCATGTTCTCCAATCCAGCTCTACCAATGAAATGGATTTTTAAAAAAGACTTTAATTTCTATGTCTCTTTCTCAATCCGTTCCGAATTCGGGAGAAGACAGGAGGATTTTTTTACTGGTCTGAAAATCGAGCCAGAGTGGTACAGGTGAAGGTAGTGATGACAATATCAATCAATGATGGTAACGGTGAGGACCATTGAAAGCTCAGACGAGGTGATTCCAAAATAGTTCTGGTAGGAGATGTATTTGCAGCCACTGCTTCATGCCAACGCCAGCTGCTTTCTTTGTGGTTTCAGTTTTGCAGCTCTATTAGTATCCTTTAAAAATTCGCTCTCGTGGGCGCTCCGTGTACCCACAGCCAAGAGTGAACTCTTATTCCCGCTCTGTCTGCTTGTCGGTGGTTGGGAAGTCCCACATCATCGGCGTCAGCTCCCCAGAGTTCTAGACACATGTCCTGGATGGAGTTCCCCAAGGGCGAAGTGAAGACACAGAAATGGGAGCAGAAACGGGAACAGCTTCTGAATGGCCATCAACTATAACATCAAGCTGCGAACACATTTTATAGAGATGTTGGAAGGGCGTTTGAACTACCTTCACTTCTACAGACGTCTGCTTCTTAGCAGTCAGGATTTCCTGTGGAAAGAACGCGGGAGTAGGAGTCCCCAGCTGTGAGTACTAATCTAAGTTCTGCTCGAAACTGAAGGAAACTACAGGGATAAGAGCTTAGCCCTGGAGTCAGGCTGCTTCGCGGTGACCTGTGGCAAGTTGCTTCATCTCTATGCACCAGTTCCTTCATCTGTGATGTAGGAGATAATTACAGTTCTTGCCCCATAAGTAGTTGGGAGAACAAAAGACAAACCATGTAAAGTGTTCAGCACAATGTCCAGCACATAGTAAATATTCGTCCACCTCAACTGTGATTAGATGAGTGTGAAGAAGGTGATTTAAACTCTTGGCACCTAATTATTCAATGGGGATAATAATACGCGTGCTCCAGGTTGTAGGGGAAAATGAGATGAATAAATGCGATATAAAGGATTATAACATATTGAAATTAACGTATGCTCTCCAATCTTTTCTAACATAGGATGTGGATAAAACCTGGACTTTGGGGGGCGCCTGGGTGGCTCAGTTGGTTAAGCGTCCAACTTCAGCTCAGGTCATGATCTCACGGTTCGTGGGTTCGAGCCCCGCGTCGGGCTCTGTGCTGACAGCTCGGAGCCTGGAGCCTGCTTGGGATTCTGTGTCTCCCTCTCTCTCTGCCCCTCCCCCACTCACGCTCTGTCTCTGTCTCAAAAATAAATAAAAACCTTAAAAATTAAAAAAAAACATGGACTTTGATTGTAATGACTGTGACTCATTTTAAGAGACATTAGCACTGATAGTTCAGTAATGTGTGTCAGCTTGTTCACCCTTCAGTCTGGGGGCAGTAAATCGTCCTCATCAAGGGTGCGCAGCCTTGGATGGTGAGTGACCAGCGTTTCTGAAGGGCGGGACAGCCACCATCTCAGTACACCAGTACTCTTCAGCCACCATCTCAGTCAGCACCCGCTCTGCTCATTAGCATAATGAATGCAGAGGTGGCGTTTTAATGGTGAAAATAGTAGACCATTGATTATCATGAGAAGTGTGACAAATGGCCCCTGGTGTGAGAGATTAAAGGTGTTTAAGGTAATTGGGTTGGAGAGCCCCTCCCACCCTCCTTTGCGTGCATAGGGTGTAAGAGTCCAGTGGCACCTTCAGCGTGCACTGTTGGGGAATATGCAGGAGGTCTGATCCCTGGAAGACCTGTGTTCCATCCTTGGTTGAGGAAGTTGCTTTTTGTCTGATGCTGCCCAAGGGCTAACAAAAGCCTGCCTCTGGAATGTTGATGGGTCTGTCTAGAATATGGATAGAGGTCCCTGTAGGACAGAGAACTCAGATTTCGTTGAGGTTATACAGCGGGTAATATACGTAGCGTAGTGACTAATTTGCTCATTAGAATTGGTTAAATTCTCCTATGTGGCAGTATTTGGTCTTAGACTCACTTTCTTTAAAATCTGACAGGGAGTTTTGGGGATGTAGATAACTTTTGCCCATCTCAGAGGCTTTGGGTGGCTATGATTAGCAACCACAAAGAACCCAAATTTTGTATAGGACCAAATTGGCTTAGTCAATTCATGACAATTTTTATGAATAGTTCTTGCAGGGCAGAACAAGTGAGTTTAGGGGCTCAGTCAAGTGTCCAACTCATGGTTTCGGCTCAGGTCAGGATTTTGTGAGTTCAAGCCCCGTGTTGGGCTCTGAGCCAGCAGGGCGGAGCTTGCTTGGGATTCTCTGTCTCCCTCTCTTTCTGCCCTCCCCCACTTGCACCATCTCTGTCTTTCTCAAAAAAAAAAAAAAAAAAAAAAAAAAAATTTAAAAAAAAAGAACAAGCAAATGTATTCTTCTACTAGTTACACTTCTATTGTCGGGGCTAATTGTTAAGTAACGTCTTATGACATGGTATTTACAGGTACGCACTTGTACAGATGCCACAACATGGCCCTCCTTTCCTTGGGGAATCCACGTTTAAATAGGCATTTTCAGGTGGGCTTTGAAACAGATAGTCCTGGGCTCAAATATCCTAGCTCCACTAGTGTTGTCCAGGGCAAGTTACCTAACCTCTCTGAGCCTCAGACTTCTATTTTTATGAAATGATAGCTATCTTCAGTAGCTCACATCCATACCTATCGTGCTGCCTGATGTTCGCAATAACTTTGCCAACTAGGCAGAACAGTAGCATATTGTCATATTCTTATGCCCAGTAGATAGGAAAATTCAAGATCAGAGAATTTAAGTGACTTGCCTATGTTAGCAAGAGGTGGACCTGGCACCTAAGTTCAGATCTTCTGACTCAAAACCCTGGTTTCCCTCCCATGCGAGAGCTAAAGTAAAAATGGAAACATGATGCAGACATCTAAATATTAATCATGTGAAGAGCATACTGTGCATTTGAGGTTGGTTATGTGGGGAGAGGGATGTTATCTCTTCCTCCAAATCCAGATTACTTGGCCACGCTTGAGTGGTGCTCAGCTGAATGTGTTAAGAAAATGTAGTACTTAGAAACCTACATGAGGCGAGAGAGGCCTTTTTTTGAGCAGCCCAGTTTGGGGTGATCCCCATTTCTTCTGAATTCTGGGCAGTTGTTGATTGTTTGTGCCATTTATTTGGCATCTAGCAGAGATGACTCCACAGACATAGTGATTTCATGGTGTATGTTTTATCGCTGCAACCAGAGAGAGTGTGCCACACGAACCTCCGGTCCCTGTGGTACATACAACACTGAATGACTAGGTCCAAGGGGGTCAGTTCTGACGTCTGGGTCCGAATGCTGGTGTTACCACTTACTCTGGTTCTACCCATGTAGCCTCATGTAGCATGACGGTCCCTGCCCCAGCCTACTGCACAAGGTTGCCATGTACTGCAAGGAAGGAGGGTTATGGAGGTGACAGCATAGTGAGTGCTTCCAGGGTTGGCTGCCACCATTATTTTTACTTCCAGAAATAATTATTCTCCATGAACAGTTGTGGACTGACCAGTGTTTCCTCCTGCTTGCTAGGTCTCCAGGAATTTGTTCCTGCTTTTTCTTTTCCTTTCACAAGTACTTTCCCTTCTTAAAAATCGCCCCATTAAAGAGTCCAGGGAACAGATAAAAGTAAGAGAAGGGATTTGTAAGGACTCTGGCTAATACTTTTGGGTATTTTGGCGGCCCCTGGGTGGTTCATTCGGGGTTTTGGCTCAGGTCATGATCTCACAGTTTCGTGGGTTCAAGCCCTGCATTGGGCTCAGCACTGACAGTGTGGAGCTTGCTTGGGATTCTCTCTCTCTCCCTCTCTCTCTGCCCCTCCCTTGCTTGCACTGTCTCTGTCTCTTTCAAAAATAAATAAACTTAAAAAAATAATTTTGGGTATTTGACTTAAGGATACCCTTTCCCATCAAATGACTCCAACCAAAGTCTTGACAGATGGCCTCATGTCAACAAGCTTCCCAAAACAGAAAGTATTTCCCTCCAATGAGTCCAATCCAAAGGGTCAATCAAAGGGTCCACCTACATCACAAATTTCTTTTGTTTCTCTGTCCTGATGAGGCTAAAGTGAGACCAGACATCTCTGAGACTTGAAACTTCCCAGCTTTAGCCACTGTTTAACTTTCTGAGTAACAGTGATGGATTATTCAAGGCAGAAGATAGCAGAGGTAGAAGAGGTTTTGGTGATCATCTAGTTTAGACATGTTTATTGTTCTCTAAGATGGTCTTCTTTGTCCAGAAGCCTGAATAAATAAGGGCATGCCATTTGGGGAAGAAAGATGCCGATAGCAGATAAGAAGGATTCCATCTTAGAACCAAAGGCCATGCTATTTCAAGATCTCCATGATTGGCCCCAAGGTCGTGCTTGGCCCAGTGCTCTTCCCTGCATGTGCCTGAGGTAGCCCAGAATTCCTCCAGAGTATTCTAGCAGGAAGAGCTCCGTGCACAGCTCCTGCCTTCCCAGGGCTTCCCACCAGCCCTGCACATGGAATAGTGGGCAGATACCAGTAGCTGAGGCTGGTAGTTCATTTACCAACAAAACAAGCGTCTAAATCATTGTGTTTGGGCAGATTTTTTTCAATCCTGTAAAGTCAGCCTACAGGTGATAACCTGCACTACAAGTTTGGAAGTTGTAAATAGTTTTCTTATAAAATGAGTCCAAGCTGTACAGTAAAGGTATTTGAAAGAGTGGGCACAGATTAGGGTTGGAGTTGTGAAAAAATAAAAAAAAAGGAGAACCAGTAGGCTTTACAGTAGTGTTTTACAAATTTGGCTGGACCTTCGTTTAGAGTCTCTAGGAGAACTTTAAAACGTATAGATTATAGAAGATTGCAAAAAAAAAAGTGCATGTTTTTCACTCCTCCTTTGGCAATGTGATTGTGCACTTCTTCCCATCAAGACCTAGAGTCTCTTTTCACTCTTCTCCCTGTGAATCTGGGCGGGACCGAGCCGGTCCCCCTGGGGAGCTGACAGGCAGATACATGAGCCAGCCAGAGAAGAGACACCCAGTTGAGACCAGTCCAAATTGACAGCCAACACGGTGGCTTCTTTGAGTGTGTATGTGTGTTTGAACATGGTTTTGTTTTTTTTTTTTATTTTTTAAAATGTTTATTCTTGAGAAAGAGAAACAGAGCATGATTGGGGGAGGGGCAGAGAGAGAGAGAGACAGAGAGACAGAGACAGAATCTGAAGCAGGCTTCAGGCTCCAACCTGTCAGCACAAAACCCGATGCAGGTCTCAGACCCACAAATGGCCAGATCATGACCTGAGCCAAAGTCAGACGCTTAACCAGCTGAGCTACCCAGGCGTCCCATGAACGTGGTTTTTTTTTTTTTTTTTTTTTTAAGTCATTGTGTTTCAGAGCAGTTTGTTATATGACAAAGCTAACTGATACATAAGTATATGGGGTCCACCCCGTCAAATCTGATTGGTCTGGGATGAACCTCAGTATCAGTATATTTTAAAAGTTCTCTAGGTCATTCTAATGTATCCAGAATTGAAAACCACTGGCCTAGATAAAGGCACTAACTGCTTCATGGGCTGGGTTATAAGTGGGTTTTTCATTTAGACCAAAGGTCCAGTGGAACTCCTTTGCCGCTTGGGGATATTTAAGTTTAAAATGGATTAAAGAACTCTGTAACTCATTAAATTTAAAAAACAATATGCCAAGATATGACCTATGCCAAAAATATAAATATCTTCAAAAGCTCTTGACAGAGATGTAAAGGGCTTCAGATATAACCTATCCTAACCTTAACCTTGTTGGAGAAATTGAAGCCCAGAGAGTGTAAGTGACTTCCTGAAAACTATATAATTTATGTCAGAGCCTAAATTCCATATGAGGTCTCTGGCTCCAAATTTGTTTGTTTTCATTCTTCCATATGGTGACAATAAAGGGGTCCCCTTTTTAATTCACCACATGCAACCTCAAATGCAATCTGTATAAGGACAAGGTTAGGATAGGTCATCTCTAATGTTTTAATGGGTTAAGAATAAGACAGTCTTTACAGGGCATCCCCAAACCTTTATGGTTGATAACACGGTTGACAGATTTGCTAATTATGAAATGTGTCTTGCGTCCTGTCAGAGGTAAAGAAGTTGCAATCTTTAAAGCAGAGCAACTTTACTGTTCTTTATGAAACCATGATGGGATGCGATAGGGGAAGGATGCTTAATCCTTTCCATGGAAAGAGAAAGAAGCCAACTGAGCCATGGTCAATGAATGAAAGCAGTTTATTTGACATTAATTGCAGAATTTACAGCACTACCATTTAATGATAGGAATAAAAATAGAAAGAATCCAGTGTAAGCAATGTTGTGGACAAAACATCAGAGTGGGAAATGAGCAAAATTGAAAATGCAGTTAACATTCAAAGAAATCTTTCAAAGGATTGGGAGCTTATCAAGGGGTGAGCAGCCCCTCGATAATGGTGTGTGATCCTCACCCCCACCAGGATTTCAGGGCAGCCACTGAACATATACCCTGTTGACCATCCCTGGAAAATCTTTCAGCACATTCCGACTTAACATGTCTGAGATGGGGCAAAATTGGGGATAGAATATGCTTTGGAAATATAGCTCAGGGTGTAAAGAAAATAAGAATGTGGATTAACCAGTGTGTGGGTTTTCTTTTTCAAAATAAAAAGGAGTGCAAGTTTTAGGGGTATGTTTTACCGATTTTAAATCTGAGAAGCGATGTCAAAAGGATTGACCAATAAAGTGTAAAGCTTTCCTCTGTGATTTTCTTGGAGATAATATCTGAAAAATCAGGAAAACAGAACAAGAGGTGTGCACATGACTCTTTGGTTTCTTGTCATCTTGGATCTGGACAGAGGTCTATGAAAGGTAGCTGGGTTTCTACAACGAGGCTGGATTTCTAGAAGAGCTGACCTGTGAGTCGTGTGGCAGAACACGGCTCCGAATGAGGGAGGGGAGTGTTAACCCTCTACAGCCATTTTCCCATGGCTTAACAAGTCTCTTTACATTTTAAAACTTTAAATAGAGCTGGGGCAAATTCTTCTCTCTTTTGCTCTTCCTCCCTTCCCTCATCTTAGTCACCTTTAAAACCACAAAGCAACCAACAGATTGCAAGAAAGGATTCAAGCTCCACAGGCCAGCATGTGATACTAAAACGTGTTTTTAGTACCCAAAATAAACACATTTGAGATCAGGGCCTAAAGTGAGAAAACAGCCAGGACTCACTCAATCCTGAGAACAAAAGCCCATGAAAGAAAAGACATCGGAACTTGTTCTCACTCACTTTGGGGGAAGGATAGCTTCTCTAGTAAGAATTCATTGACCAAGAAAGAATCTATTGTACCTGTGCTAATAAAATGTTAATTTGGGTAGAAATATGCGAATAGGAAAGATGAAAAAAATTGGCCAGGCTCTTTCTCGGCAGTCCAGGAAAACACTTTCTTGGAGAAAAGCAAAGGATGAAGTCTCAAGAGAACTAATTGAAACATTGGTCAGTCCCTATTCTTGTTGCCCATAAAATTATCTGGCATCCTAGACTGGGAGAGAAAAGCCTGAACTGCTCCAGGAGGAAGTGGGGGAAAGAAGATCTGGACGTTGGCGATCTAGAGTAGAAGAAAACCCAGCACCAAGAATATGCCTGCATTCTCTCAGTCTTTGCCTGCCACACTCAGATGTTCCTTACCATTCCGTTCATGTGAAAGTTGTCTTCTTTTTTCAGGAATTCCAATTTGGCAGACGTCTTACAACCTTGTGTGGTGAAAAGTTTGCCGGCACCACTTAGACACAAAGTGGCATAGTAAAGAAAGGAAATAATATTCCGTCTTCAAGGAAGGATCTGTTCCGGGTATGACTCCCTACCCAATAGCTAGCCTTTGACTACTTCACCTCTCTTCCTGGGTAGCAGGCTCCCTGTCATCATCTGAAAAAAAACTTTCCTAGAGAGCAAACTGACTCTGCAACTAAATGCCAAACTGAGTCAAAGCGAGGAAGATGGAGGAAACTCCAAGCTGTACAGCTTCTTAAATAGGACTTCCAAGCAGAGATAAAGTACGCGTTGGCGGGCCATGTCCTGGTTGGTTTGACTGCTGTGGTTCCGCCGGCCCCTTCCGAAAGATCGATAGCACAGGGCATGTGCACGGCCCCCTCAGAGAGCAGCAAGGCACAAAGAGGCAGTGAGGGGTTCTTTTCTCTCTGGTATTTTTCCAGATCAAAGAACTGAGACTAGCTGAAGTACGAATTAGAAACAAAATGACAGAAAAACCCATTCATACCTTTCTTTGTTTTCCACATAACTGTGGACAAAAGTGGATGGAATAACTAAACCAGGATGCAGAGGAAGAGTGGTAAGGGGGATTCTGGTTGGAAAGAGCCCGACTGGACTGTGGGACCTGTATGCTTTGCAGTAGTTAAGGTGGGGAAGCCAACCAGATGGGGCACCCACATCCTTGGCTGGCAGAGCCCCACCTGGGGAAAGATGGGTGCTTGGTGGGCCATTGAAGATTGGGGATTGCTATTCTTTCTTCCTTGCCTTTCCTGTAAGAATTGGGGTCTGCTTTCATGCTGGCATGTGCTCAAGGACAAGGGATCTCAGAGAAGTGCTGGCATTGAGAGAGAGAGAGAGAGAGAGAGAGAGAGAGAGAGAGAGAATAAAGTTAGCCAAGCTTGGCCCAGCTCTCTTTAAAGTGACACTCAAGGAGATCTCTTCCTAGAGCCCAAATCTACCTTCTTGCCCAGGACCTTAATTTTCCAGGCCATCGCCACGTTCCCCCATGAGAGCAGGAGCAGAATCCAGGCCAAGCTGAGGAAATTCCATAGTTCTGTGTCTCCAAGGAAAGGACGTCCACGGGCACAAAGCATTGAGTAAAAACCTTTTAATAACAAAATAACATTCACGATGTAGCTACTTCAGTTGTCTGGAAAACTCAGCTTACACTTGATTCAACATATCACTTTCCACAAAGTTTTTTTTTTTTTTTTTTTTGAAAAAAAGGACATAAAATGGCATAACAAAATATACCTCGAGTTTCGTAAGACAAGTCTTCTTGGCAAATCCTAGTGAGCAAGACCCATGCGTTGCTTGTAATACAAAGGGCTGGGCACGCTCATGTCTCAGACACTCCTCTGTTTACTTTGGATCGAAAATGCATTTGAACTTTGTAGATGTTACAAAATCTGCACCAAGATATCTGTGGGTTTGCGCATGTGAGGAGAACTTCACTGAAACAAACAATTGATTCGGTTTATTGCAGAAGAACATATAAAGCTTTCTGGAAGGTTGAACACTATTACAATCATTAACTGTCTTACAAAAGCCAACTGAAAATTCTTCTATCCATTCCCATCTTTGGCAAATTAATAAGGGGAAAAAATTAAAAAGACTATATATTACAAAGCTTTTATTATCACAAGCTACTTTATAAGGCCAAATAAAAAATATGCTTGTTTCTATTGGTGATGAAAGCGCGTTCCCCCAAATTCTCATTGACCAATAATAGGAATGTTCCACTGTTGGTGATTTCCGATATTTTGCATAGCAGATGGCTGTTTCCCACCACTGTTTCCCTAACTGCGCTCTCCTACGCAGAATAAAGTGTGCTTGGCAGTTGGTTTGGCTTTATGTCAAGCATACTGATTTGGGAAATAGGTATGAAACTTGAGAATGAGTTTCAGACCCCAAATGTAAGGAAGAACAAGTCTGCCCGACCCACTGCAACTGTAAAATACTTTTTGAGATACAGCGGCCTCAGATAATTGGGGAGTTTAAACCAAGACGGTTTCCCAAAACTGTGTTTCAAAACTTCTTATACTCCCTTTAGGACAAACATAAAATTGTTGGGCAGGAAACAGAGTCACCTCTGACTCTTGGGAGCAAGAAGCATGATTTGGCTGCACAGGTGGTGTTTTGAGAAATGGCCATTTTGGCCTAAATCACTGGAACAGTTGGTGGGGTTGTCCGGGAGAATGGACAACAAAGCCAGAGAGTAATTGCCGATATTGACTCCATTTGAGTTGCTACTGAGAACTGACCTGACCACAAAATACCAGAAGAAACCAAGCAGAAAGTGGCCATTCCCAGGCAGAGATCTAGGAGAGGCGAGGGCTGGATGAATTCACATCTCCAAATACACAGGCCAGTTAGGTCCGAGGTCATGAACATAAAGCCAAAGTGACTCCTTTCCGAGGACATTAAAAATGCAGAGTTGTTTTTCAGCGCTTGTTTCCAGACCCCTCTCAAATACAGTGATACTGCTGGGTCATGAGGATCCCAATTTGTGGAATGCAAGTTGGTAACTCAAACTTGGAATGACCTTTCTCGCAAAATTGGAACTTGATTCCATCTGACTCATTTTGAAATCCCAACAGATGTAAGCGTATTTTTGAGGTGAGACATCTCCCAATAAAAGCAATATTACCAATGTCTGAGGCTGAACTGTGTACATTTTCACAGTTTAATGTATACACAACTGTTCCACAATTGCTAACAAACGATGGGCGCCCATGCATAAAAAAAGTCCATTGAACCAAAGGGGAAGATCTAGTTCAAAATGAAAAATGTTGCTATTAAGACCACAATGCATCACACTGCTAAAGTTTTAGTCTCATGCATAAAATTATAGCACTGATTGGCAGTTGCTAATTATAATACTACACTGTTAACACAGAACAATTAATTGTTCAGACCAAGTAGCACAAATGTAGAAAATAATTTTTTTTTTTCAACAGAGCAAATGAACACAGATTGTTTCTTCAGCAAAATATGAAACTGTAAACTTTGGGCTCATTCTGCAACTTTCCCCAATCCAGAATAAATAAAATCCAAAGGGGGAACAAAAAAGAACATACATTTTTTTTTTAAGCGCACCTTTTTGTCTATTACAAAAGCACAACCTAAAACGTATAAAGCTTTTTTTTCTTTTTTTCTTTTTTTAAATCACAGTTACCAAAAGAAACAGTGAATAATTTATTACATACGCTATAATAACATTACTCTAAACACTATTATCTATGAGGTATATCTGAGAAAATTCGGTAAGGAATTGCGCGGTCTGCATTGCCAACATGCCCAGGTTCATAGTAAAGCTTTGGAACCATGAAGGACTAGAAAAGGGACAAGAACGGGGGAGGCAGAAGGAGGAGACAGAGAGAAAGAACCTTTGGTATTAGTACAAATCGTGTTCTTTGCAGGGTTGCGTTGCAAAGCACCACAGTACAATAAGCCCACCAATTTACCGTATGGAGGCCCAGTTGAAGCTGAGGTATTCACAGGAAGGATTAAAAAAAGCACAGAGAGGTCCAGACTGGCTAAATCGTTGCTTTGGTTCAAGCAAGGCACTCGTCCCGTGGTTATGTCACACTTTGCAAGTGAAGCATGAGGCTGGGGTTGGGGGCGGGGGCGGGGGTGTTGCTGAGGAGGGGTCTGCCAGTCGAGGGATGTTTTCTGTGTTCAGGCTGCAGTCGCTCTCTCTAGGTTCCCTCTTGTGGGGGTTTGGTGGTAGGAAGGCTGGGGAAGAAGGTGTTTGCTTCTAGGGGAGCACCCTTGCTCAACCGTCGGATCTTCTTTCTTATGTCTCCCCGGTATTCTGAGGATTCTATTTTTAATAGGAATTGGGGAAGAAAACCAAATGGAAGGAAGGCCTTACGAGTTTGCCTTGTATGGGGGAAGATGGAGCTTGGAGCTTGTCTGGACGGGAGAGGACTTTCGAATAGATCTGTATTGGAAACTGCAGAAAGGGGTAAGCGGCTCCTAGCCTGCCAGTCTGCCTTCTACTAGCTACAGTCTTTTGATGCATGGGACATATGAGCCGATTGGTCTTTTCCCTTCTTAGCTTCTTTGCCTAGTGGTCTTTTTAAAAGCTCAAAGATAACTCTATTATGTGAAGTGGGAAATACTAGTACTCAATAAAGAGCCATAAAGACTAGAGGGGGATCTTTGCCTATGTCTAAAACCAGTTGGGTCAAAAGCTGCGAATGACTCATTGGCTGACATACAAATCACTCTGATGAATGGATCTTAATGGCGATTTAATCATTGAATGGACCCAAAAGAAAATTTAAAAAGACCAATTCATTTTATGAGTAAGAAGGGAAGAGAGAAGCAACTTCAAGTCAATTGTTTCTTAAAGTGGCCTGTCTATTCCTGTGAACCTTTAGGGTCATCTTTCATTTACAATGAATAATCCTTAAGGATCCAAGGATGTGAGGCTTAAACTTCTCAGAAATACAGAGCTGGCCTAGAAACAAAGTATACACACCTACAAATCAAGAAGAAGAGGCCAAAAGCCGAACCCCTTCCGTGTCACACGTGTACTGCTCAAATTCCCTTTCCTGATAAATATGACCTAAAAATATCCATAATCATTAAACTCAGCAGACCAAGAATGAACTTTCTCTTCTCGCTGAATTCAATGCTTATATATACAACATTTTGTAACGCAGAGGTTCAACAGTGGTCACCCGGATCAATGCACACTGCCAGGGTGAAAACCCCTCTGTGAGCTTTAATATCGCAAGACCGACCACCTTTACAAGCGACTGATCATAGGTGACGTCACGTTGAGATTTTAACTGGACAAACGCTGTAATACCTGTGGCTTCTTCCACAGCGTGAAAACATTAAGTGACAAGCCCCAGGCTCCGCTCGTGGCTACGGGATTGCCACCTTCCTCTCTGCTGCCATGTGGCCCGTCTCATGCAGAGGTGGCACTGAGCCGGGGGTGCAGCTCTGGAACAGGAGGGCAGGAGGCCCGTCTGGGCTTTGCCTCCAGACAGCTGTTGGACTTGGGTAAATATTTCACTCCTCCAGGCCCCTGGGGGTTGGACCACGTGATTTCTAAGGTCCCTTCCAGCTCTTCCCCTCAATGATTAGAATTTCTATGGTTCAGGAATTAGAAATCTTTACTGTGACAGCTCCAAAGCGGGGACAGAGGTCGTGGCTAGCACTGAAGGCCACTTCCATCCAGCCTTCTTCACCAATTTGAAACTGGGATTTAAGGAATCCAATTACAGCAGCATCTGAACATGTGCAGGGGACAGCGAACAAATGAGAGAAACACAGAAAATATCCCTTTCCAAATTAGCAGCCACCGTCACATAGATAATTATTTCTTTGGGGTATCTGAGCCGCTGTAAATACCATATGTCAGAGAGAATAGTTAAAATTATAAAAGAGCACAAGCAAAATGCAGACCGCACAGAGAAAGAAATCTTTGGTATCTTTGGTGTCTTCAACACGATTAAAATTACAAATGGAAAAAGTCAGTGAGGTAGCCTTCTTTGGTTCTCACTAGAAATAGAAAGTTTTTCTTTTTTTTTTTTTTTTTTTTTCTTTTTTTTTTTTCCCTTTTTTGTTTTGTTGTTTTACACACACACACACACACACACACACACACACACACACACACAGAGTTCATTCTTGGAAGCAGCTAGTGTAAGGGTTTTCTCTCTTTTTGCTGTTACGACCTTTTCAATTTATTCTTTCCAGTTTCTGTGAAGCCGCCCTGAAATCCAGGCTGGTGAAGCAGGGTCTGAATGTACAGTTTCGGGTTGAATAGTCATCTGCTCGTCCACACACTTTGCTCTGTTGTTCTGACAGCAAACAAGCTGCAGTGCTCTCTATTGTTTTAAATAAAAAATATAAACTATACGGCGCACCTTTTGTAGATGCTGAATAAGTTAAATAAATAAGTTACGATAGGAAGGCTCTGAGGGCCCCAATAATTAAAGGGTGAAGTTTGCCTGCTACCAGGTGGGGCTGCAAACTTAAATTAAATAATTTAATAATCACTGTTTAAACTATTTCCAGAGTTAATTCAAGAAGGAAAAATACCTTGATTTTTTTTTCTTTCTTTCCTTTTTTTTTTTTTTTTTTTTTTTTTGGTAACCTGTATTTCTTCCCTGTCTGTAACAGAATTTCACTGCTTTATAAAGCAAACTACCTTTCAAGAGAATTCTAAATGAAAGCTTGCATCTCTGATGCACCGTTGGTCTATAGTTTGATAAATAAGTACAAGGAGTAAAATCAAAGTAAGACGATTAAATAATTACCCAAATCCTACACGTTTGTGTGCTAGAAACTAATTTAAATAAATTAATTACATGAATGGTACATAGCTTGTTGGGTCATAACCCAAAGAGACAAGGGGGAGAAAAAAGTTTCTTTTAACTGTCTTCATTCTCTTGATGGACAAAATGTATAGCCTCTTTCGAAAGTCTAAATGAAAATAAAGCAGGAAATCATAACCTCTCAAGCTTTCTCATGTTCATAAAGACCACTGAGATGTGACAAGCACAAAGAAAAAATCCCCGCTTTCCCCCTGTAGCCGGTGCAGCCCCCACAACACCACAGCACATTGTCTCAACCCTGGAGACCAGAGCTCATTTTTCTCCTATTAGTTTGCACTTTGTTTTGCTATTTTTTTTCTTTCTTTTTGTTTTTTTTTCTTTTTTTTTCTTTCTTGTCTTTTTCCAGGTCTTTGGATTTAGCCGTAGTTATGAGAGATCCAGAATAAAGCTATTCAACCGAAGTCATCAAGCATATGTGTCATTCTTCCTCAGATGATTAAACAATATCCAAGGTTTCTTGAAAGTTGAGTTTATCTTGGATGTGCCCAAATGAAAGTAATTCCGAGTGTACACCACGAGGATGCTGGGATACTTTTCTTTCCTGCACTTCAGTTTTTTTCAACGTTATAATAAATACAGCAAGGTACATTGTAGAAGGCTCACGTAGATGTTAAATGATCACTTAAATTCATTTATTGTAACAGATGACAGTAGCTATGTATGGAGATGTCTGTGCACACATGTCTGCACAGTGTGGACACCCACAGGTAATATGTGCTGCTACGGGGATACATAGGGATGTCGAGAGACATCCCTAAATCCGTATACATCCACGCCGACGGACTGTATGAGCTTTAGGCAAACTGATCTACCAAGGTTTATGTTCTGTGAAGTGTCTGTGAAATGGAAGGCTTCCATGGAATGAATACCCCTGTAGCAATGTGTTTTTTCCTATACACATTTTCTCTGCTACAAAGGTCTTAGCTGGTTAATTCCAGTCAACCAAATTCAAAACCCTATAAGGAATGCTGGGGTTGTAGCTTTAACTTGCCTCAGACTGTCAGAGTCATTTTGGTATCTGAGAACCATGAGCCTTTCTGGTCCCGGTGGGATTCATGCGATAGCCCATCGGCCTCAATTACAGGCTTTGTGTCTACCCATATGTAAGGCCTTATATTATTTTAATAATTATTTTTGTATTTTATAACACATTCTGAGGCTTTCTAAAACAACCACCCCTCCCCGCCCCCCCCCCCCCCGGAAGGAAATAAATCATGGACGGAAAATAAGCTTTGGGACGTCCTTATTTAAAGCCAATGTCATTAATTTATGGGACTTCTTCCTTTAGGAAGGATTTTGTGGCCTTACTTGAAAGCTAGAATCTCCTGTTGTTTTTACAGGTGACTTGGTCTTAGCTAAGTGTACAAAATTATGAAGCTACCAGTCTTGCACGTGAATGTTAGAAAGTTCTAGGCACACCACCTCCATCTATCATTGCGTACTCACTCCCCCCGGTTAGGCTAACAGGTCTGAATCACACAGCATCAGCAGCAACAACAACAAAAAACCATCTCTGATCTGTTAAGAATCATGACTGTTATTTTCACAGTATTCATGTTGGGGCCTTCGGGTCAACCTTAACCACATGATCATCTCTTTTTCTCTGCTTTTTAATATAGTCCATTATTCTTCAACAATATTGGGACTCAGGCTGTTCTTTTTATATTTTTAAAAATTCCTACTGTACAACCTCCTGAAAATCAGAGTTCACCACCAAGGTATATTCTTATGACACTTTGGTAATGGTAATCAGACACTTCAATAATTCTGCCAGCATTTTCAAAAGTAGGAAAGTGTCCCCGCCTGTACTGGGTGGTAGTGATTTTTTAAAACATTTGTTCAGTTTTAATGGATTGGCATTAAAAGGTAGGTGCCCGGCATAGGTAAGATTAAGTGATTGATTATATTTGGCTTTGAAATACACTGTTGGAATTACAAAAATGAATATGAATATATGTGTGTGTGTGTGTGTGTGTGTGTGTGTGTGTGAGAGAGAGAGTCAGGTTTACCTTCCTAGTTTTGATTTCCTTTCAGCTAGAATGAAAAATTGCTTAAATTCCCTAAGCCCACAATTGCCAAGAGCCTGTGGGAAAAAAACGCAGAGGTGATGCTCTGATGTATCCGGAGACAGAGTCATGCTGGGTCCTTCATTTCTTTTTCTCTCCTCTACCTTCAAGGGGTACAACCTACCATTTTACATTTTGGAAAAGTCTTTAAATATCAGGGTTGAGCTTTTATTGTTGTTGCTGTTTTCCTTTAAGAAAGAAATGAGCTGGCTCTGTTAAACAATTCCCTGAAATGAAAGACTTATATCCCCAGTACCAAAATCACGTTAAAAACAAGAGTGAGCCAATTTCCCTAGAGGAATAAAGAAAAGTAGTTTTCCACTCAATAGCCTTTAGGTTTCTGTTGCCTCAGGAATGTGAATTTTGGTTCAGAACTGTCCCCTCATACTGTCCCCTTTGTTGCTAATGGCTGAGGCATGCTTGGAATTTTTCTTGGCTTGAAGAAACAGACGCTAAAGTGGAAGTCCAAGCCCAAATGGTTATGTTCTCTGAGATCATTAACTTAAAGTAAATTTTAAAATGCTTGAGGAAACCCACTGAGTCAAATTCCATTACCTTTCAATTAGCAGGGTTGTTTTTTTTTTTTTTCTTTCAGAACTTTTACAAGCTGAAATTCTGTCAGGCTTAAAATTTTGATACATAAATATATGAATACGCTCATGTATTTATATATGTATGTAACTCGTTTCTAAAGGCAAGCGCTTCTCTCCGGTATGACATTATCCAGTAGGGGACACTTAACAGAAGTCCTTGGAGGGAAGTTCTTGCCTTTTTTACATGATGACATCTTCCTCAGGTCACCAGGAACACTGAGGGGGTGTATGTGGCTACACCAGATTTTACCAGTATGGAAATCTCAGGCCTCAGAGGCAGCCTCTTTTGGTCTTGACCTCTTCAGAGGATGCCAGGACCCAAACAGTGAGGTTAGCCTGCCAAGGGTCACTAACCAAACCGAGCAGGCTTGGTCCCCAATCCAGTCTCCAGAACGTTGGCCGCAAGTCACAAGGATTTCATTTAGAAATAGCCAAGTTGAAATTCATTTTTCTCAACCCATACGGAGCATTCCCCTGCTGAAATACACTCTTTCCTAGGTCATTTGACAAAGGGGAAATGGGGTATGAGCAAGAGACAAAAGGATACAGGGGAAAGTCCCGGAACATCCGAGGTAGGATGAAGTACAAAAGCCTTGGAGGGTCGCGTTCCTTCACGGCTCCGTGGCGGCTGCCCCTGCAAAGGGGGACTCACATGGCAGGAGCAAGGAGGTGGCACAATGGGCGGTGGGGCTCCCAGGGGCAGGACTCTGGGATTCTCCCTGCACCCTGCTTTGCATTTTCTCTCCGGGATCAAGACAAGCCCCCAGTCAGCACCACTGCCTCACTCCAGCGCCCGCTGTGGTTGCACACAGGCTTGTCAATACAAATTGGTAATTACCACCCTGAGGAAACTGATCAACCCATTGCAACAGGAGTTGGACCTCCCCTGTGAGAATTCCCTTTGGTGAATCTGCTCACTGAGGGGATCTAGAACATCCTGACGGGACAGAGTAGCTCCTGGAGAACAGATTTCTGGGCTGGCCTCATCTCCATAGCCAGTGGGAATGGCCCACTGAGCCTTCCCAGCAGTTACAGAAGACGAGCGCCCCACTGGCCCTGCCCCACTTGCGCACCGGGTCTCACGGACAGACCTCACTCGCCACCTTGATCGTGGTTGAGGTGTAGAATAGAGATGACCCCAAGTACAAGTAAAACTCATTTGCACCATGAATCCATTGATCAACAGGTTAAATGTTGAAATGCTTGAATTGGACTTTCAACCTTTCCTGGGAATTTCCACAGAAATCTGAATACTCCAAATCACCCACAGTGGAAGATGGACTCTGGGATGTCATGAGAGATGAGCAAAATTCTGAACCGAATGCTTAATAAAATGAAGCACTTGACCAAAACAAGACATGGATTTGGACGGCAATAATTTTGGGTTATCACCAAATGTCAAGTTGAATCTATATATGTATTCATATATTATATATATATATCTTTCTTTAGAAATGCAACTTTACAGCTGATTTTTAAAAAGCTAATAGAAAAGTAGAAACTGGCAATTATTTTTACATGTTTCCCCCCACCCCCAAATGAAGCCATTATGATGTAGCAATCACATGAACATGAGGCTGTTGATTCCTCTATAAACTCTTTGGTTCTGTGGTTCAGGAGAGGATGTGTCACCAAGACCCCTAACCCTGACCCTCACTCCCCTTCCCTCCCCTGATGCTGAGACTCTGAACATAGAAGGAACCAAGTCTAAGGGATAAGCAAAGAACATTCAAGTGACATTATTCCCCATACTCTGAGGAGTAGAGAGAATAGTTCAGTATCCCAACATCTTAAACTTGGAGTCCATGGAAGCTTTTGAGAGATTCCATGTTGGGGTAGAAAAGCCATAAAACAAAATTAAAGGGAAACAATCAAATCAAATCAATGACCCTTTCCTTTTGTTGCTCAGAAACAAAATTGATTACCTTTACACAGATCAATGACGCTATTAGTATTTTAGCCAGACAAGAGGAGATAATGAATTGAAACAAAAGATGTGAGAAATCCTCATCTTTGGTATTGTAGCTGTTGAGGTTTCTGTTGCTCTGTTCCGTGTTCTTTTGAAAAACTGCATAGGCACAAATTAAAGACAATCTTCAACTTTAAGATTACCGCGTGAGTTGTCAAATGAAGCAGCAGCCGCTGAGGCTTTTCCTTAGATCTGTTCTTGTCTCAACCCTTTCTTTACAATCTGCTTCCAAAAAATGTCCCAAGAGGTCTGTTTAAACACAGTGTGTCTCGCTCTTTTTTTTTGTTTTTGTTTTTGTTTTTTTTCTGGCGTGCTTCCTTCTTGGTGGTGGTGATTTTCATTGATTTACGTATTTATTTATTTATTTATTTATTTATTTATTTTAATGGAACAGTCTTGTTTGTTGCAGAAGTAGGTGCAGAAAAAGTTTCTTTGGTTTCGATTAAGTAATTCATAAAAAAGTCAGTCTCAAGTGTCTGTAAAGAATCATTGCAGCGTTTGGCTTGCTTTGAACACCCCCATGGTGCCCCCCTGGGGCCATTCACTGGTAAGTACGCACATCGTGACCTTCGCAATCTCCCAGAGTTCTGTGGGCGCTCTTCCCCTCGCTGTGGGAAGGTGACAGCCGGGAACCAGAGCTGGCGCGGCAAAGCCGCTCCCTGGGTGGCTTGGCTAGCCGCTTCGCTCAGCCCGATGGTGAGCCAGATGCAAGAGCTGAATGCTATTCGGAGTCGCAGAGGTTTTCTGATTTCTAAAAGTAATCACAGTATTTTTAGGCTAGAAAATGGCAAGTAATAAATGTCTTTGGTTTGCAGTATTCTGCTTCTTTGGTGTGCTGTGTTTTCTCCAGATTTACTCAGCTGTTTTGCGAGGATGATTTGACAATGGAAGAGATTTGGGACTAGATGACCCTCATGAGTAACACGTACGGTGGTTTGAATTACTTCTTTTTTTTTTTTTTTCTTGCTAGAAAACACTGAAAAACGTCCCTACCAATGGGATGGATGTGGAAATAACTGAAGTCTGAAAGAGTGAGAGTGAATTACGTGGTGGTTACGATGCACAATAGGAGGAACCAGGTGACTGATAACTGAGAAGGAACATTAATGATCTAAAAAAATCTAGATCTTTTAAAATGCTGCATTTGCTCCATGTACCGTAACAGTTAAATTGGCCTCCTGAGTGTGCGTGTCTGCATTATGTACAAACAGAATTTGTAGCAAACTGCAAAATGTGCTTGAAGCCATATTCCCAACGGTTCCCTCATGACTTCACAATCAGCGTCTTGAAAATCCAGATGTGGTGAATCCAGAACCTTCCTTACTTCTCTGTTTATCTACGTTGTGCTTGATACGTTGAGCTCGAGAGAACTGATTTTTTTTTTTTTGATGGATCCAAGACCACGTGAGATTTCCAGGAGGTAAGGAAAAGAAAATTGTAAACTGGATCAACTTAAAGCTCTCTAAACCATTCAATGGAACGATGCCTGAGTTGGAAAAACAGGTCCTTGGATTTTTTTTTTTTTTTAATTTCCGTATTTAAAAGTTGTGCTCAGTAATTATCATTCTGATGTTTTGGGGTTTTTTTGCCTTTTTTTTTTTTTCCTATGTTATGGCTGTGAACTTTGGTGTACTGTGGTATGATGAGGCCAAGCACTCAGAAAGCAAATGAGGTCATTCTTGTTGCCAGAAGAATCTCTCATAGTAGCGTCTTGGGAGCCCAACCTCAGAATCCTTCCACAGGCCGAATTCCCACTGTGACACGGGGGAACCCTGACTGAAACGGGCCCCAAAGCAAGACCGTTGACACCGGAAGTGATCCTGAGCTTGGCTGACACCACACTGAAACTAACTCGCTCCAGGAAGGCCCCATTTGGGTTTCTGGGACGCTTAGCATGCTCGGAGGACAATGTCCGGTTCAAAGAGATGAATCTTCAGCTTGCACTTGGACTCCATCGCCATTACAAAAGAAAACAAAAAAAGAACACCTGGCCTATGATTACAGCTAGAATAGTTTCTTTTCGAGAGAATTGTGCTTTCAAATCACCAGTGAAGGGCCCCAGCTAAGAATCCGGTGTCTTTTTCCTTTGCGTTCTCTTTTGGTGTCGGTTGTCCTCATCCGGAGGCGACCTGTGCCCGCCCGAGAGTCCTTCCATCACGCTTTGGTACAAGTGCTGGAGGTGGACGAGGAGGCCCCTGTGCTCAGATCATCCTGCCACTTCTCCAGGCTGCGGCGCCGGGCGTTCATGAAGAAGTTACTGACGGTCGTCAGCTCCAGGCCCAGCTGCTGGGAAATGGTGATCTGCATCTCTTTGGACGGGCGTTTGTTCTCCTTGAAGATGGCGAAGAGCGTTCGGCGTTGGAGGTCGGTGAACACCAGGCGCGATTTCTTCTGGGAATTGTTCCTGTCTTTGTTTGGTTCTTGCTCTTTGCGTTTGCACGCTTGAAGGGAAAGAGAAGAAGGAGCGAGTCAGTACGAGAGCGTGAGAACCAGCACCTGAGAAGGTGATCCGTTGAAAACATTGACAGAGTCGTAAGAGGGGATGTAAGCCGTTAAACTTTATTGTGCAAATTGCCCAGCTGTCAATAACCAGCCTTCCCGGTTCATCTCCCGGTGATGGAAGGCACCAGTTAGTGGCAGAAGGGAGGAACGAGAGAACGCCAGGACTGTTCTGCACTGTGTGGTTTTAAACCAACTGCAGTTGCTTTCTTTTTCACCCCCTGCCTCCCGGCACACCCTTAAACTTCCTGATCTCTGGAAATCAGGCACCGTGAAGGGGGCGATGCCTCCAGCTCCCCAGGGGAAGCCTGGGCATGCAGTTCCTCTTTCAGATTCAGCTTCTAGAAGTGTTTACAGCTGAGCTGACATGACTTTCTGGAATCAAAACTTGAAAGTGCGTAATTTCTCAACCTCAAAGCTTCTACTCACGTGATTCAAAAAATTGTTAACGAAATTAGAAGTAACAGAATGGGAGTACCATCCCCATTCCTGCAGGCTTTTGAAAAACTAAGGAAACACAAAACAACAACACAACAA
This sequence comes from Herpailurus yagouaroundi, assembly GCF_014898765.1. Classification (NCBI taxonomy): domain Eukaryota; kingdom Metazoa; phylum Chordata; class Mammalia; order Carnivora; family Felidae; genus Herpailurus; species Herpailurus yagouaroundi. The sequence goes on from NW_024412397.1 coordinate 18,484,409, forward strand.
GGAGGGAAAGACTGAAACAAGAACAGTTGGTTTGGCCGACTCCACTTTGGGTAGTTTGAAGTGAAGCAAGTGCAAAAAGACCAGGGCTGAGGGTGTCAAGCAGCCCAGACTTAGGGGGACATTAACGTATGTCATCCTGTCTGCCTTACCCTATACAACTTCCTAGAAGGCAGGGAGCAAGTCTGCGTAATCTTCCCGACTGGCTCTTTTTGGAGCCACGGGTGTAAATGAATGGTCGGCACGCCAATGACACATGGTGCCCAGACACTTCCGGGGGATTTGTGCATTTCACAGACGGACTTGGCCTCAGAAAAGTGACTTGTAAGGGGTAAACAACACAGTGAATACAAATCAGGAATTGAAACGTGAGATCTGGCCCAGGTTGAGAAGTTCTGAGTACTGGACTGACACTCCTCCAAAGCTAGCATCTTGGGAGGCTGCATGGAGGTTTTCCCACATTCCTCAAAGCCCAGGTTTGCCAGTTTTGCTTCTGAGCCCTGGGTCAGGGCATTGCCTTCTGCAGGGAGCATCTTGTGCTGGGGAGCCGCTACAGTGTGAGTATCAGCGGTCCCTCCTTCAAACTGATGGGTCTTAGGATTTAACCTGAGGACCAGCATGCATAGAGAAGATCTTCAGGACCCTGAGCACACCCTCCCCTGCCCTCCCGCCCCCCCCCACAACTGACCATCCTCCCTGGCGGGTACTATCTGCTATAAAGGAGTCACTTCTGAAATGCATGAAAAGTGATGACACTTCGCTAAACGCTTTCTTCCTGATTTTTTCGTCTTTCTTTTTTAAAATAGAAGTAATCCTATTATCTTTGAAAATTAAATATACACACACCTATAAAAACAATTTGTGTCCATCTGAAAACCCATTCTCCTGGAGGCCCAGACCTTCTTAGATAAGGCGTACTTCCCTGGTAACAGAAGCTCAGACAGAAAGGCTGAAATGGTCCACGCCTGTTCACTCCTCACGGGAGCCTCCCAGTAAAGGCGGCCTCCTTGTTCATCCCTGTGAGCATTTTTGTTTACCATACCGTGATCTTCAGACTTTCTCTTGTCCAATCTCAAGTCTTCCTCAACAGTGCTTCTCAACCTTAAGGTGCCCAGGAATCACTGGAGAGCTTGCTAAAATGCACATTCTGATGCAGTCAGCCTGGGGTGAGGCCTGAGAACCTGCATTTCTAATGAGCGGCTCTAATGCTGCTGGTTCACATGCCTCAGCCGAATGCTAAGCACACGCCTGATCTCTAAAATCTCAGAGGAGCACCTTGATGGGAAGGAAAGGTCTGGAACCAGACATACCTGGATTCAAAGCCGGGCTTCTTCACCTACAGGGACTTGGGACCTTGGAAGACTGCTTCCAACGTGAGCCCACATTCCTCATCCAGTGGATGTAGCGACGCTGACCTCTGCAGAGGCCCAGGAGAGCATGTACAAGGGCTCCCTTCCCACCCCCCCTCTCAGGAATCCTGAGGCAAGTAAACTGGCAGAATTATTTTCATTTTAATTTTTTTTTAACATTTATTTATTTTTTGAGACAGAGAGCATGAACAGGGGAGGGTCAGAGAGAGAGGGAGACACAGAATCTGAAACAGGCTCCAGGCTCTGAGCTGTCAGCACAGAGCCCGACGCGGGGCTCGAACTCACGGACCGCGAGATCGTGACCTGAGCCGAAGTCAGACGTTTAACCGACTGAGCCACCCAGGCGCCTCTATTTTCATTTTAAAATGAAGAAAATTGAGGCCTAGAGGGGGTGAGCGATAGGCTTGGGGTAGGTACCATTCCAAGTCTGCTCCAAACCCAGGGTAAGAATCCTGTCTTCAGGCTCTCCGTCTTTCTCCTGTACCGAAACAGCATCCGTGACACTGGCCCATAAGAGGGGGATTGTTTGCAGGCCAGTCTCTGGGGCCCCACCCCCAGAGATTCTGATTTTCACTGTGTGGGGCAGGGTACTGGAACCTGTGCTTTTATAAACCTCCTTGGACCCCTCTGCGACACGGGGAGCCAGCATGCTTGACTACACTGTCACTTCAGATCCCCCACTTTAAGAGAAAGATGTTCAAGGCACAACGTTCAGCAAACGCAGAGAAAGAACAGACCGACAGATCCTGTGTGTCCCTTTCCAGCAGCTTTCTAAATCCACCGGGTTCACACCAACCAACGCAAAGATGCAGCCTGCGGTCTGCAAAGGTACGGCAAGTCCAAAAGCCCCAAATACCGAAGCAGTAGGCACATAACCGTCTCAGAGTCCTTACACCTGGCAGCTGGCACCCCACACTTCTGTTTTGGTGCTGTAAGTTTTTTACTTCTTCACGGTTCCAAGAGGCAGGTTTGCTTTCCACCCCCGACAGTTACGGAAGTAACAAAAACACCACTGACAGCATTCACCCCACGATTCTTACAAAAGCAGTTGATCTGCAGCTGAAGGGAACTAAAAACAAGAGGGAGAACACCTGTTTTGAAAATCTAAGCCCAAATGATGCCTGGAAGCTGGTGTGAGGTGCGAAGCCAGCTATCCCCACAGGCACAAGTCGAGTGTGAATGGCTTTGGTGTGAACATATTACACTGTGGTCAGATAACCATTTCTAAACAGCTAGGAACAAGCCACGTAGCTCCCTATGACCCAGGAATGTGTCAGAAACCCAACAGCAGGTGTTCATCAGCGGTGAGGGCGGGTTGAGTCTCATATTTCTGGAAGGTCTGAGGTTAGCCCAGGCTCCTGCAGACCACTTGGGTCTGCTGCTTCTCCCTCCTCTAGGAGAAAAGCAGAGGCGGGGGTGGAGGGCACGCCAGGGGTTGGTCACACGGGCACCATCGTGTGTGGTCAGGGCACGCAGCAAGGTGACAAAACCAGAGGTGATTCACATCAGGAGGGTGTTCAGAGGGAAGTGAGACAAGGTGAGGGTCAATACCAGGGATTAGAGAAGATTAAGGAAGCCAAGGGGCACCTGGGTGGCTCAGTTGGTCAAGTGTTGTGACTCTTGATTTCGGTTCAGGTCACGATCTCATGGTTGGTGGGTTTGAGCCCTGTGCTGGGCTCTGTGCTGACAGCACGGGGCCTGCTTGGGATTCTTTCTCCTTCTCTCAGCTCCTCCCCCACATGCTTGCTTTCTCGCGCGCGTGCGCATGCCCGCTCTCTCTCTCTCAAAATACATTTAAAGAAAGATTAAAGAGGCCAAGAACAGCCCTGAATCATCTGTGCTTTCCTTTTCCTCCTGGTGGAGGAGGGGCCCTGGTGCCACAAAGGTCAGTGACCACGCAGTTTCTCCCGACAGAAAAGTTGGTTTGCACCCACCACTGATTTTCCTTCCTGTGACAAAGGTCTCTTGGTATCTGCATGCAAAGAGATAAAGGGTTGTGGGAAGCCAGGGCCTCTGTGGGGAGGGAAGACCGAGTGTTAGGGAGAAGCAAAGTAGGGGCAGGCCCAGGGCTCCCACCTGCCTGACACTTGCCGCCTGCTTGTTTTCCCTTTCATTCTTTCCTGGCAGGGCCCGGTGTCCCAGGTGAGTGACCTCAGCTGCGTGTGCATGTGTGTGTGTGCGCTTACGCGTGGAGAGTCAGGGGGCGGGGGAGGAACTCGGTTCTGTGAGGCAGACACAGGCCACAGTCGTCCTGGAACCACACTTCATCGTGACACCGGGTCCCACAGGTGCCGTGGTGGCAGCTGTTCATGGCACCTGCACATCTTCCGCCACAGGTGGCGCTTCATCACTGAGCTGCGGAACGTGAGGGCTCTTGTCTGGCCCGGGGCTTCGACGTCCACGTGGGGAGCTGGAGCTAAAAGCTGAACCCCCATCAGAACTTCCTTTCCACAGCATCTTTGAGAGGAACGTGGGGTGGGGGTGCGGCTTCTCATCTAACAGTTGGTGAAGGTTCGGGGGCTTGCCTAGGGTGACATAACTAAGCACTGGAGCTTCGACGTAGGCCCAGAGACCCCTTCCCAGCCCGCCTGGTCCCTGGGGAAGCTGTGAAGGAAGAGGAACCCAATTCCGGATCGGACTCTTCGGCCACCCCTGCTCTGGAGCTGAAAGTTCTCACCCTGGTTGGGGGGGGGGGTTGGACTGTGAATTCAGACCCCTATTAAGCAACCCCTTCTGTTGGGCTGGAACACTCTTCTTTGCAGAATTCAGCCTGACAGTTTGCTACAGAATTTGTGCGGGGAGGTTCTTTGGGCTCCTGTATACCAGCCTCAATGGACAGGAAAGGCAAATGTCTCACGGAAATGAGTTACACTCCCAAGACTTGAGACACAGTTTTATTTTTCTGGAGCAGCCGACAGGGGGAGGAGACGGAGACGGATGAGGGCTTGGCAGTTCGTGCTGACCTAAGTACAAAGCCCAGCCCTGCCATCCCCTGGCCGTGTGGTCCCCGGGCCTCCCTGTGCCTCCCTTTCCTGGTGCTCACTGGACCGGACATGGCTGCCTAGGGCCTTCCCCCCTTTGCTGTGGATTAACCTTCACGGGCCTCTCCCTCCGCCACTTATTTTCCCAAACCAAAGGCAAATGCTGTCTTTCTCAGTGACATCATCTGTCCATCTCCCCTCTGGTGGTGAGAAGAATTACAGAACTTTTGCAAGCTTAATATACACAATTGTGTTAACATACACAATCTGTTCTGCCTGGAAAGTTCCAAATTGGGCAGGTGCCTCTTTGGGGGCTATTTACACCACATACCTAGTGAAAAGTGGAATCAGGAGCTTCTCTTCCCTCCCACACTAGAAGCTTCAGAGTTTGGCCTCTGGGACCACTTCGCGAGGGTCCCAGGGGGCGCTCATGAGTTATCTGCTGGTGGAAGGCATTGAGTGTGAGTTAGCAGGGCAAGGGTGGCCTGATTTGGTCTCCAGGTTGTGCATGGCTTCTTCCTCTTATCTCTGCTCTTTCAGAGATAAGGATTTTTAAACTCCCGCCTCTCCAGTTTCCTCTCAAAGTGTCGTTTCTTTCTCATGAGCTGCCTGGCCTGGCCTGTCCCCGTCCTCCTGGAACCCAGCTGTGCCTGCCACCTCTGCTCCAGCACTTACTTTCCCCTCCTCCGTCCACTGAGCACCTGCCCACCATCCAACATCACTTCCTACGTGGGCCCGGCTGGCCCTGGAGCCCTGCGGAAATGGATTTGTCCTTCCAACCTTCCTGGAAACCGCAAGCACGTGGGCCAGAGAGGTCCTTGCAGAGGCCGGTGGGAAGGTGAACTGCTGAGTTCCTGGAGAGGAGGGGCATCCTGGCTCCACCAGCAAAACGCGATGCTTGGGGCTGGGCAAGGGGGAGCCAGTTCCGAAGGGGAATCTGCAAGAAGCAGCAATCTCAGGCGTAGGTGGAGAAGGATCTAGCTCTGTGGTTTCCAAGAGCTCTGGAAGTTCTGACCCCGCTCCCCCAGAATCCCCTCTGCATGCTGGCCGATGCCAGGGCGCCTGCTTTAGCTTAATCAGATGAGTTGAAGACTTAACCCCTGCCAGACTGACTGCCCTCCTTCCTCTTGGGAAGGGAGTCATTTTAAATTCTCCACAGCACTGTCATCCTGCCCCTTAGTGTGAGTGAGGAGAGGCTCCTAGAGCAGGCTTTACAGGGGGAGTGGAGGCTTACGGGAAGCAGGTGCCCCCAAGGGGGCAGAGCAGCCCCACAGTGGGAACTGAGGCAGACTAATTGCAAAATTGGCCCCAATTCTTCCCTTCCCAATGTCTATACCCACTTGCAACATGACTCTGTAGCTCCTCCCAGCACGAGATGGTGTTTGCCTGCCTTTCCTGGGAATCTGGGCTGGCTGGATGATTTGCCTCAGCCAAACGAATGTGGCAGTTCTGAGCCCAGGCCTCAAGAAGCCATGTGCTTTGTTCACGTTCTTGGAATTCTGCCTGGCTGTCATGTGACGGCCCAGGCAAGCCCGGGTCAACCGACCCTGGTGGCCCCAGCAGCTGACTGCAGGTGCATGCGTGAGCCCAGCTGAGACCACCCAAGCGTGGCTTGGAGCAGCAGAATTGCTCAGTGGACCCACAGACTCCCGAGCAAAAATAAATGTTTATGGCTTTATGCCACTGGTTTTGTGGTTCTGTGCTACATAGCATTACTGTGGTGACAGATATAGAAGCCAAGAAAAACCTTTGCCTTCCTGCCCAGGGAAAGTCAACTGTAGGATAAGAAGAGTCAGCTTGAAACAGACCTGGTTATCAGCTGCAGGACCTTGAGTCTCAGCAACCTAATCTATAAAATGGGGATACCAATGCCCATCTCTCCAGACACCAAGATGCTAGCTGTGACACTTGGCACATAGTAGGTGCTTAACAAGTGTAAATATTCTTTCTACTTTCATAGAGAAAGAAGAGAAAAGGTATGTTAGAAGGTAAGGTTAGGAATTCATAATTTGAGATGGTTTTCCAAGATTTACTCATTGGTAGATGAAGTGCTCAGGGGGCTAATGGCAAATAAAAGGTTAAAGGAATTTGTTTTCATTGTGAGGTTGTCTCACAGCCAATTCCAGGCCTTGTAGAAAAGGTAAGACTGTGATGTGTTTTCATATATGTGTCAGAGATCCTAATAGGTTTGGGACCACTGGTGCTTCCTAACATCACTAATTTATGTCCAAATACATTCTGCATATGATGGGTATTGTTAGCCCCTAATAAATAATGCAGAAACGCCATATTCTCCTTGCATTCAGTAAATACTTTCCCTCAATAGTTCAGTGTGATCTTGCCAAGGCACAGGGTGGGGTGGGGGTGGGGAGGAAGTCATGGGGGGGGGGGGTGTGTGCATTTGTCAGTGGTCACTTCACCTCCAAGTATACCGGTTTGGAAAACATGCTAAGGAGAAGTGCTGCATCTTTCAGTTGGAGAGCCCGAAGCTGCCCTCTTCCAAGGGCTCGTGCAAAGTGGGAGTGTGGCCCCTCTCCGGCACGGAGGGCACACACACCAGGGCTAGAGCACTGTGCCGGAAAGATCAACTGGGTTGTGTTGGAAAGACCAATTACAAAAGTTCGTATTTATAGCTCCAACCTAGTTCTGAGAAACCGAGGGTTGTTTTTAAAGTTTTATTTGAATTCTAGTTAACGTACCGTGTAATATTAGTTTCAGGGGTACAATGTAGTGATTCACCACTTCCATACTGCACCTGGGCTCATCACAAGTGCACTCCTTGATCCCCATCACTTATTTAACTCATCTCCCTCCCACCTGCCCTCTGGTGACCATCAGTTCTCTAGTTAAGAGTCTGTTTCGGGGCGCCTGGGTGGCGCAGTCGGTTAAGCGTCCGACTTCAGCCAGGTCACGATCTCGCGATCCGTGAGTTCGAGCCCCGCGTCGGGCTCTGGGCTGATGGCTCGGAGCCTGGAGCCTGTTTCCGATTCTGTGTCTCCCTCTCTCTCTGCCCCTCCCCCGTTCATGCTCTGTCTCTCTCTGTCCCAAAAATAAATAAACGTTGAAAAAAAAAATTAAAAAAAAAAAAAGTCTGTTTCTTGGTTTGCCCCCCCCCTTGTCCCTTTGCTCGTTTGTTTTATTTCTTAAATTCCACATACAAGTGAAATCAGACACACAAAAAGATGCTCAACGTCACTGATGGCCAGGGAAATGCAAATCTCGTGCCAACTGCGATGAGATACCACCTCACCCCTGGCAGAATGGCTGAAATCAACAACACAAGAAACGACAAGGTTGGCGAGATATGGAGAAAGGGGAACCCTCTCGGCACCGTTTGTGGGAGTGCAAACTGGTACAGCCACTCTGGAGAACAGTAGGTTCTTCAAGAAGTTAAAAACAGAACTACCCTACACTGTGAGGTATTTGCCCAAAGACCACAAAAATACCAACTCAAAGGGATAAATGCACCCTGATGTTTATAGCAGAATTATGTACAATGGCCAAATTATGGAAAGAGCCCAACTGTCCACGGGCTGATGAATGGATAAAGAAGGTATGTGCGTGTGTGCATACAGATATATACAATGAAATATTAGTCATAAAAAAGAATGAAAACTTGCCATTTGCCAGGACCTAGATGGTGCTAGAGAGTACTACTATGTTAAGTGAAATAGGTAGGTCAGTCAGAGAAACCTGTGGGGTGTTGAAGTAAGGAGAAGCGAAATAAAGTCCCTCTGTTTCCTGCTCTGAAGAGGCGGCCCTTTGGCGGGTGACACAGAAGCAAGCCCACGGAAGAGGGGATGGTGTCCTGGGAGGCTGCCCTTCCTCAGGAACGAATCTGCATATTCACGAGCTTTTAAAACAAGGACAAGATCCCCTGCATTCAAATAGGGAAGCAAGAGTAGAGGAGTTGCATACTCTGATGGTACATATTTAATGCTAGGAAGCCGTCAATGCTGAGAAGTCTTAGCCAGTGCAGGCTCCTCGGGCAGCACAGGAATTATGTGCTGGCACACTGCTACAGGAACACGGTGCTGGGGGGTCTGACACAAGACGTAGGGCTCCAGCTCTAAGCGCTGGCCCCTGAGGGCCAGGCCTGACAGGGGCACTGATCACCCACCTGGGATGTGGGAGGGCTTGATGAAGGGGGAGGTGCTGCAAGGGACTCGATCTTTTCAACTTGTTATTGAATTGCCTCGTGCTGTCTGAGATTTGGAAGCTGTAGGGGCACCTGGGTGGCTCGGTTAAGCATCCGACTTTGGCTCATGTCATGATCTCGCAGTCTGTGAATTCGAGCCCCACGTCAGGCTTTGTGCTGACAGCTCAGAGCCCGGAGCCTGCTTCGGATTCTGTGTCTCCCTCTCTCTCTGCCCCTCCCCCACTTGCATTCTGTCCCTCTGTCTCTCTCTGTCTCTCAAAAATAAACATTAAAAAATAAAAATAAATAAAATTTGGAAGCTATAAATAGTTTGCAGTTAAACGCTTGGCCATTTTCCGTGCTTCTCTCTGATTCCTGACCTTATTATCAAAGGCCAGATTACTAGGGAGCCAGTGCAGTGAACTTGGCCCCTGAGAGCCAAACCCTCACTTCACTCTGGTTTCTGCAAATGTCTCCGGCCTGAATAAGACGGGAAACTTAATGGCTTTGTCTCCAGGTTGGGAGCTGGCTTCCCTCACGGAACAGAGGCCAATGCACTGTGGCAGTGGGGCCAGTGACATCCAGACCCACATCCATGGGAGAGGCCAAGAGCAGAGACAGGGAGGGCGCACCGCATAGACGGACTTGGAGGCAATCTTGGTTGTTGGGTTTCATCCTTCCTTCATTCCCTTCTGTGAGTGCAGACAAAGCCCTGGCGAGAGAGACCTCTAAACCATTTGTCAAGTCATCCCGGACAGCCAAGCACTCCGGGGTGAAGAGCTTACACAGTGACAGAGCTGCTGCCTGGCTTATTAGAGCAAAACTGAGCTGGGGGCTGGGGAAGCAGGAGGGAAAGGGGAGAGGGAGAGAGAGAGAGAGGAGGGACAAGGATCGAGAAAGCACGGGCCATGCACACGCATATACCCCTCATTCTGGAGACGCTGGAAGGGGGTCATGTCCAAAGTGCAGAGGTGCCAGCAGCCCCAGGAGGCTTGGTGTCTCCCTTGAGCGCCTGAGCCACATCTCAGCCTTCCCTTCCGACATGGGGCAAACTCCGGGCCATCCAGGTAACCCTGCAGTACCCTCTTCCCGTCTGATGGCTGATAAATCTCTGCTCCTCCTGTGTCCTGCCCCTGCCTTTGCTGGGGTGTTGGGGGAGGGGAGGGGATTCCAAGCAGGCTGGTCCTGAGAAACCTTACAGCAACTCCCGGATGTCCATTTACTGTCAAATAAAAGGCAGCCAGCCAGCCACTATTCTCGGTTCCCGTGCCTCACAGACGTTCTCTGCAGAAAACAAATTTTATTTCCCGTCTTTATTTTTACCGCCAATACAAAGTCACTGAAGGGGACTTGGGAAATGAGGACCCTTGGATGCCTGACAACTTTAAGTAGAGGCAGAGCCAGAAAAAGGCCCAGGTGGCCCCAGAGGGCGAATCTTCCAAAAGAGGGCACAGACCTCAGCACCACATGCTGTCCAGAGCTCCTCCTGCTGCCCCCCCTCTCCCCCCCCCCCCACCCCCCAGCAGCTTCTGCCCATGGCTGGAGCTTTGCACACCCAGTGCGGATGTGCCTTCAGTCTCTGCTCCCCTTTCAGCAGAAGCTCTGACCGCAGGAGGGACAGGTTGCTAAACAGCAGATGTTCCAGGACGGCTGGTAAAATCCCCGAGTCTCAGAATGGCAGGACATTAGAGACCATTTGGTCCAATCGTTCATTTTGGGTATAGGAGTCTGAGGCGCTTAGAGGTGCCACAAGTAGTCCACGACTGATCACAGCTAGTCCGTTACAGAGCCCTGGGAACCCAGATGCCCTCACTCCTAGTCCAGGGGGCTTTTACTTCCTATCTTCCTATTAGAATAAGTCTTTTGGGGGCATTCAGCCTTTGAAATGACAATTTCTGGTTCTTAATTCTGCCTTTACTGAAGTCTGGCAAAGAGTTGTTTTTTGTTTTTTGTTTTTTTTTTTTGAGACAGGGCATAAGTGAGCGAGGGGCAGAGAGAGGGAGAAGGAGGGAGAGAGAGAGAAGCAGGGCTCACCCAAAGCGGGGCTCGAGCTCCCCCAAAGTGAGGCTTGAACTCACGAACCATGAGACCGTGACCTGAGCCGAAGCCAGATGCCTAATGACTGAGCCCCCCAGGCGCCCAAAGAAAGATCTTTCATTCTATGGCATAGCTGCTTGTCCTGCAAGCTATCCAGGAAGTCGTGAATTGCTAAAACAAGTATTTAATTCTGGATGCAAATGTCTGGCTTAAAATGGTGAAGAGAGCCAGCTAACTTCCCACTTAAAATCATCTCAAAAACCTAGAAGATAAAACTCACCAAACTGAAAGCTAGGACTTCGGTCAACCTGTGTGAGGGCAATTTCTGAGGCACTGGCCCCTCAAACACAAGGCCGATGGAACTAGGTTGAAAAATAGTATCCGAATTGAAAAAATAGCACCTGAGTCCTCCAGCTGCTCAGCAAGAGGACGGCAAGACGGCTGTAAGCAACCGTCCCTTGTCTTGGTAGGTCTCTGTTGAGACGGCCAGCGTGCTTGCCACACCTACCTACTTACTAATGCAGAACCGCAACTCTCAGAAAATAATGAGGAAAAAAAAAATTGAGGGCTGGGGGGTGGAAGAGGAACACCAGCAGTGGTAGACCACAGCGTGGAAGGCTCAGTTTCCAAAAAGTGCTCTAGGTGAACGCGGGGCAAGGGGAGGCTTCGGTGTGCAGTGTGTGGGGACTGATGCGTCTACCCCCTCTGACCAGCTTGTCCGCATGCAGCCCGGGGGTGCGTGCGGGCCACGAGTCTTTGCCGGTCCAGCAGGGCCAAACTAAAAGAAAGCTGGTTCGATAGTAGGAGCTGGGTTAGATGCATCGATTGGCAACTCGGAACAGGGCCGAGAGGGTGAATGCACCGACACCCAGAAATGAGTGGTAAGGAAAACACACACCTTTTTTGTCGACCGCATCAGGCCCGATCGGGGTTTTCTCGTCTGAGAATGAAACAGAGGAAATTCTTCTGAAAACATCTTACAGAAACTTCAAGAATATTTTAGAGAATCAGGTGGTATCTCTCGAGACAATGCCCAAGGAGATGGCTTCTATGAAACAGGAATGGAAAATGATTAAGAAAACAGAAGTCCCTAAGTAATAGTGTGTAATAAAAAACAGTAAGACGAGATGAGATAGAAACTTGCAGGAGAAAAATACACAGCATTGGAGGAAATAAAGGGCAAAATGGGCACAACGGCTGTAACGCTAGAATTTCTGCAGTTCAGGGGGTCTTTCCTACAGGGAGGCATTCTTGGCTACATGATAACTCAGAAAAGCGGTATCTATAGACTCTTTATGGAAAGAAAAATAACCGAACACAAAAGGTCAAGAATGTTATGTTGTCCTAGAAAAGAACTGGTCAACAGCCCCATGTGGCTGTGAATACCCCCGAACCCATCCCGAACATCCAAAGGAGTATCCAAAGGAGGGTACGTTAACAAACATCACCTCTTTGGAAAGGCTACGGCAGTGACTCTGTAAGAAGGCAGGACAGTTGATGCCTCCTTTTGCAACAGGATCTCAGTGATGTTTAAAAACAAATAATTCCATTACTAATGTTTCACATCATTATGTGAAGTATACGGTTGGGGAAAAAAAAAATCCTCTGGGAAAGTATCTCCCTCTTCCAGAGTGAAACATCAGATTCGTAAATCCAAGTAAAGATGATTTCATGTATGTGAAACAGATGAAAAAGAAAACAATTATGCCTACAACAACAAGAAAAAGAAGGAAATATTCCAAAGTGTCCGGTTTCAGGAGAGGCATGAAGGCACCACTACTCTTCAATATTATGTTGGCAAAGTTGTCAATGCAAATAAAAATAAGAAAAAAACAAATAAGTGAAAATTTAGAAAGGAATGAAACTGGTAAAATGACAGAAGTCTACATAATCTGAGTGCTCATTATTTGATAGACATTATTTGCTAGGTATTAACTCACTTAATTTTTACAATCAACCCAAGAGTTGATGATTAATGATAATGATACTGAGTCACAGAGGAGTGAGCAAATTACTTAAGGTTACCTAGTGAGTAATGGGACTGGGATGCAAACTCAGGTGGTCTGCTTCCAAACTCCTTGTACCCAATGGCTACCCTGTACTGCTTCTCCAGGCAGAAACAGAACACTCATAATTATGAGTGAATATGATTTTTTCAACCTAGAAAACCCAAAAACCTCAACACTCAAATTACTAGAACCAATAAGGAAATTCAGGAGGGTGCTCAGGTACAAGATGAACATGTAAAAATCAATATTGATTGTGTACACATAGAAAATCCAAGATAATAAATAGATAAAACTATTAGAATTAATATGAGAATTATCAGTAGACAAAAATCCGATATCACACAACAAACAGAAAAGGAAAAGGCCACCACTTACATAATAGGACCAAAACATCAAGCATGTAGAAATAAATTTCAAAATAGGTATGCAATATTTTGACAGAGTAAACTATACACTTTGTTAGAGAAATTAAAGAATATCTAAATAAAGGGATTGGAAGATTCAGTATGATAAGAGTTCAATTCTCTCCATGTTGACGTATAGACCCAATCAAATCTCTAATGAAGATCCCAGCAGATTTCTCTCCATCCCTCCTTTTCTTCTTTCTTGCCTTTCCAATTTTGGGGGGATTTGACAAGCTGGTTCTAAAACCTTTATGAGAGGGCAAAAAAATCAAAGAATAGTCAAGCTATTCTTCATAAAAAGAAAGAGATAGGAAGACTCGCTGTATCGGCCATCAAGACCTTTAGTAAGACTACCATGGTGTAGTACTGGGATAAGGGTATAGAACTAGAGGAGTGGAACAGAACAGAAAGCCCCCAAACAGATCCCCACACACATGGACATTTGATTTAGCAACAAGATCTAATGACACTTGATTTAATGACAAGTGTCATTTAATGACAGTGGCACTGGAGAACATGAAGACAGTGTGTTCTTTCTAATAATGGAGCTGGGGTAACTGGATAGGCATCGGGGCAGGGCTTAATTCTTAACCTCTACCTTCCTGTCGTACACACAAAATAAGTTCTGCATGGTCGACATAGACCTTCATGTTAACGGCAAACCAGTAAAGTTTATAAAAGTAATATAGGGTTGTATCTTTACAATCACGTGAAAGATTTCTTAAGACTCAAAGAAAAAAGATTTACAAATAGAAGCATATTGAAATTAAGGATTTCTGTATATCAAAAGACACCAATAAGAGGGTAAAAGGAAAAAAGGGAGAAAGGGAGAGTAAAAGGAGAGCCATGGATATTCGCAACATATATGATAGACAAAGGGTCTGAATCCAGAATACATAAAATCTCTTAGAAATCCATAAGAAAAAGTCAGACATCCCAATACAAAAACAGGCAAAGACTTGAACAGGCACTCACAGAAGAAGAAATCCAAATTTCCAGTAATTATATAAAAAGGCACCATTAGGGGTGCCTAGGTGGCTCGGTTGGTTAAGCATCTGACTCTTGATTTCAGCTCAGGTCACGATCTCATGGTTCGTGGGTTTGAGCCCCGTATCGGGTTCTGTGCTGACAGCATGGAGCCTGCTTGGGACTCTCTCTCTCTTTGCCCCTCCCCCTCTCACTTGTGAGTGCGTGCATAGTCTCTCTCTTTCTCAAAAATAAACGTAAACAATATTTAGACACAATTATTAGTAATCTAGAAATTACAAATTAAAAACAATGTTACACACCCACCAAAATGGCTTAATTGTCAAAGTCTCTCAATACCAAGTGCTGGCCGGGATAGGAGAACTCTCCTATGCTGTTGGGGGAGTGTCAACTGGTACAATCATTTGGGAAACTATTTGGCAGTATCTGATAAAGCTGACTACATGCATACCCTATGACCCAGAAATTCTGCTCCTAGATAGACTGCCTTGTTGCAGACGCTCTCATGTGCTAGTACACTCCGCTGGCTGTCACCATTGTCGTGCATGCCCAACCCCCAGCTGCCAGCAACTTTATCGCTTTGTCAGATGGCTTTCTCTGGTTGCCAGATGCTGCTATGTCCCTACACAGGTCATGCCAGAAAGGCTGGGGAATTGATGTCCCCCTCCCCCAAGCTTCTCCCAATCAGCGAATGATGAGATCTGCCAGATAAATACCCCAACACCCTTGTTTTCCAGGTGGAAGGATTCTGAGGCGTGTTTTCTATGGACACACAGAGAATTACTCAGTAGGATTGAGCCCCGGTTGCCTGCCGTGGGAATGTCCTTGATACAACAGCACTTGCTGTGTTTCTTCCCTTCTTGGTCTTACTTCTCCACTCCTCTACCAGTGCTTTTTGGGATCCTCATTCAAATAAATGACCTGTACTAGAATCCTTGTTTCAGAGTCTGCTTTTGGGAGAACCCAAATGAAGAAAACCTTACAGAAATATATGCCATGTACATTAGGATACATGACTGGACAAGTTCAGAGCAGCTGTTTGTTCTAAAAGTAGAAACGGTCCAAGTGCCCACCAACAGGAGAATGGATAAATTATGGCATATTAATTTAATGGAATACTATACAGTTATGAAAAAGAAAGAACTCCTCCTCCTCCTGCTACATGTAACAAAGTGAAAAGAATGTTGAATAAAAGAAGTCAGGCATAAAGATATACATACTGAGTGATTTTATTGATAATGAAATTTAAAAACCTGGCAAAACTAGTTAGGGATACATACATGAGTGTTTAAGAACTATACAACAAAGCCAAGAGACAATTACCATAAAAGGCAGGTTACTACTTAAATTTTATGATGAGGGATAGGTTTTTGACAAGGAAAGGGAATATGGAGGACTTACGGAGAGCTGGCAGTATTCAATTTGCTTTATAATAATTCATTAAGCAACCTATTTATTTTTCATGCACTCCCTGTGTATATGTTTTATTTTATAATAATACATTTTATTTTCATTTTTAAAAATGTTTATTTATTTTGAGAGAGAGAGTTTGTGAGGGAGGGGCAGAGACAGAGACGGAGAGAGAGAATCCCAAGCAGGCTCCACGTTGTCAGCATACAGCCTGACATGGGGCTTGATCCCATGAACCACAAGACCATATCCTGAACTGAAATCAAAGAGTTGGATACTTAAATGACTGAGCCACCCAGGCACCCCTATAATAAGACATTTTTAAAAGCTATAGCTTTTCTTTACACCAGAAAGGCCCTATTAGAAAATGCAACAGAAAAAAAAAATTCACAATGACACAAGTACTTAGGAATAACAACCGTTAGCAAAAAAATAGGAAGACCAAAGCTAAAACTTTTCTTAATGAAAATATAAACAAAAATTTGGCTAAGTGAACTCTATGCCCTATAAAATCAAAAAGGTCAAAATGATATATAAATTCAAGCTGACTCCATAATTCCTATGGAAGAATAAAAGTGCAAGAAAGGCTAAGAAAATTCACAACCAAAAGATGAAGAGGTAAAACATGCTTCACCAGACCTCAAGACATTAAATAATTTAAATAGTGTGATGTTGACATGGGAATTAATAGATCAATAGAACAGAATGGAGTTCAGAAGCAGACCCAAGTATATAAGTGAGTTTAATACATGATAAAATACTGTATTTCAAATCCTAAGAAAGGGATGAATTGTTCAGCAACTAGTGTGGATTAAGTAGTTATCCATTTGAGGAAAAAAAATAAATCCCAACCCACATCACTTATAAAAAGAAATCCTTGACAAATGAAAGAATAGATTAAAGCTAACAACATACTCAATGGGAGGAAACTTGAAGCTTTCCCACTAAGATCAGGTACAAGGCAAGAAACAGGACAGGACAAGTGGTTCCTCTCACCCACCCCCCCTCTCTCTTTTCATGTTTATCCATTTTTGACAGAGGGGTGGGGGCAGGGGTGGGGATAGAGGATCAAAGTGGGCTCCAGACTGACAGCAGAGAGCCCAATGTGGGGCTCAAACTCATGAACTGTGAGATCATCACCTGAACCAAAGTTGGATGCTTAACTGACTGAGCCACCCAGAGGCCCCTCACCACTCCCTTTCAACATTGTACTGGAAGTCCTTGCTAATGCAATATGGCAAGAAAAGGAAGTAAAAGGTATACAGATTGAGAAGGATGACTTTGAGAAGGACTGTAAACAAATAAAACTTTGTTTACAGAGTTGTTTACAGTGTTGTTACACACACACACACACACACATAAGATCCATGAGAAAAAGCACAAACTCTGATGAACAAACCCAAAGAATTGAATAAATGGACAGATATTCCATGTTCATGGATAGGAGGACTCAATACTGTCAAGATGTCAATTCTTCCCAGCTTGATACATAGATCCAGTTGCTATATCCCAGCAACTTATTTTATGGATATAAACAAACTGATTCTAAAGTTTATATGGGGAGGCAGAATACCAAGACCATTATGAAGGAGAACAAAGTTGGAGAACTGACTGACACTCAAGACTTACTATAAAGCGACAGTAGCCCAGCCAGTGAAAGAATGGCAAATAGATCAGTGGAACAGAATAGAGAGCCCACAAATGACCCCCATAAATATAGTCAGGTGATACAATGGAGCTAAGATAGTCTGTTCAACAAATAGGTTGGAACATCTGGACATCCACACACACACACACACACACACACACACATAAAATGAATCTGGCCTCTGCAAAATGGATCAGAGGTCTAGATGTAAAAAGCAAAGCTATAAAACTAAAAGATAACAAAGGAGAAAACCTGGACAATCTTGGGTGTGGTGATACCTTTTTGGAGACAACACCAAAGACACAATCCATGAAAGAAACAGTTGGTAAGCTGGACTTCATGAAAATTAAAAATTCCTGCTCGGGGTGCCTGGGTGGCTCAGTCAGTTAAGCATCTGACTTCAGCTCAGGTCATGATCTCACGGTTCATGGGTTCGAGCCCCACGTTGGGCTCTGTGCTGACAGCTTGGAGCCTGGAGCCTGCTTTGGATTCTATGTCTCCCTCTCTCTCTGCCCCTCCCCTACCTGCACTCTGTCTCTGTCTTGCAAAAATAAATAAACGTTAAAAACAATTTTTAAAAAAATTCCTGCTCTGCAAAAGATAATATCAAGAGAACTAGAAGACAAGCCACAAATTCGGAGAAAATGATTGCAAAAGACACGTGTCATAAGGAATTTTTATCCAAAGTATACCAAAAACTCTTAAAACTCGACAGTAAGTGGGGGGGGGGGGAACCTTCAACAATAAGAAAACAAACATCTCAATTAAAAACTGGGCCAATGACGTTAACAGATACCTCACCAAAGAAGATACACAGATGGCAAATGGCAAACAAGTATATGCAAAAATGCCCCATATGTCAGCAGGGAAATGTGCAAATTAAAACAATAATCTGATACCATTACAGACCCATTAGAAAGACCGAAATTCTAATGTCAGTCCAGAACACTGACTTCACATGCTGGCGAGGATGTGGGGCAACAGTGGCTCTCATTCGTTGCTATAGCAGGAACGCAAAGTTGTCATTCCTTTGGAAGACAATGTGGCAGTTTCTCACGAAACTAAACAGACTCTTAACATCTGATCCAGAAATTGCACTCCTTGTTATTTACCCAAAGGAAATGACAACTATGTCCACACAAACACTTGCACATAGATGTTCAGGGCAGTTTAATTCCTAACTGCCAAAACTCAAGCAACCAAGATGTCCTTCAGCAGGTGAATGGATAAATAAGCTGTGGTAGATTCAGACAATGGGATATTTATTATTCAGCACTAAAAAGAAATGGGCTAGCAAGCCGTGAAAAGACACGGAGGAACCTTAAATGCATATTACTAAGTGAAAGAAGTCAAACTGAAAACAGTAGATCCTGCATAACTCCAACTATAAGACATTCTGGAAAAGGCAAGACTGTGGACACAATACAAAGATCACTGATTGCCTGGAGGCAGAAAGGGGAAGAGATAAAGAGGCAGAGCAGAGAGGATTTTTAGGGCAGTGAAAATACTCTGTATGAGAATAATGGATACATGTCATACATTTGTCCAAACCCACAGAATGTACAACACCAACAGTGAACACTAAGGTAAACTATGAACTTGAGTGATTCTGATATGTCAATAGACAAGAATGTATCGTTCTTGTGAGTGGTGTTGATAAGGGGGGAAGCAATGCATGTGTGGGGCAAGAGGTATACAAGAAATCCCGGTAGCTTCCTTCTCACTATGTTGTAAACCTGAAAGTGTTGTAGAAAACAAAGTCTTCAAAGAATAAACAGGCGAATGTTTAAAAGTTATCCAAGAAGCAAAACACATAAAATAAAAACACAAAAAGACTAATTTGCATGAAAGTTAAAAGAAACCTCATTAAGTTTCAAAAAAAAAAAAGCACGGGAAAAAAATGTTTTCAGTATATAAAACAAAGAATTACCATCATCCGGAATCAAAGAAGTAAAAAAAAGAAAAAGAAAAGAAAAATCAGAAAAAAAAAAAGGCAAAGGACACGAACAGAACATTCTCAGAAAAGGAAATACATATAACCAGTAGGTCTACGGATATATTCAAGCTCACTAGAAATCAAGAAAATGTAAATTAAGACAACCGCAAAATGCCATTTTTTCCCCATCAACTATGCAAAAAAATAAAAATAAAAAGGCGACGAATGCTGTATTAACGATTGGCAAGTGCGGGGGAAACAGGTGCTTCCCCACATTGCTGAGTTTGGTATCTATAAAAATTCAAATATGTGCTTCTCCACAACCCAGCAACCAACTTCTCAGTGTCTTCCCCAGGGAGTACTCGCTCACATACCCAGGGAGGCACGTACAAGGCTGTTCGCTCAACATCGCCGAGCAAATACGGCAAAGAACAAAACAGGATGAACAGTCCAACAGTCCATCTGTACGGGAATGGCTAACAAAACGAAAACAGCCATGCCATGGGATACATTGCAGCAGGTCTGGGTTGGGTGAATCTCAGTTATGTAGACAAACTGGGTGGACTTAGCCACTGAATGGAAGCAACGAGCTTCAGAATGCTGCGTGCTGTGCTACGGGACTCGCGTTAAGGCAGGACAATGTGCAGGCCTCTGAGATAAACGTTTCCGTGAGTACATGTATAGGTAAATGAATGCATCGGAAGCACTTGCGTTGGCGGACATCATCGAAGCCGTAAGAACGTCACTACTGGCAAGTGATAAAGAGACTGGGATTACAGGAGGTGGGCAAAGGAGACTTCCTCCTGATCATTAAGGTTGTGAGTCTTTATAAGGAGAATGTTTTATTTTTATTTATTTTTAATATTTATTTATTTGTTTTGAGAGAGAGAGAAAGCATGAGCATGGGAGGGACACAGAGGGAGAGAGAATCACAGGAACGCTTCACACTGTCAGTGTAGAGCCTGACGCAGGTTCCACCTCACAGAGTGTGAGATCATCACCTGAGTGGAAACCAAGAGTCAGATGCTTAACTGACTGAGCCACCCAGGCTCCCTGCACAAGAAGAATGTCTCAATGCATTACCTAAATAATTAGAAAATAAATTTAATAAAAGCGAAGTATTAATATGGTTGTCTTTGAGTGGCAGAACATTTTTACTCTTCTATTTTTTCTATTTTCTCATTTTTAATAGTAAGCAAGCATTACAATATAAATGACAACTAATCTTTTTAAAAAATTATTGTTGGGGCGCCTGGGTGGCTCAGTTGGTTGAACGTCCAGCTTGGGCTCAGGTCATGATCTCTCAGCTCATGGGTTCAAGCCCGCCATTGGGCTCTGTGCTGACAGCTCAGAGCCTGGAGCCTGCTTTGGATTCTGTGTCTCCCTCTCTCTCTGCCCCTCCCCTGCGCGCTCTCTCTCTCTCTCAGAAATAAATAAACATTTAAAAAACTGTGCTGAAATACACATAACATAAAATTTGCCATCTTAACCATTTTTAAGTGTGCAGTTCTGTAGTGTCCAACGCATTCACATTATTGTCCAACCAACTGGCAAAACATTTTCATCTTGTAAGACAGAAAACTCTGTATCTATAAAACAACAAGTTCTCGTTGCTCCTCTCCTGGTCCCTGGCAACCACCGTTTCTCCTACTGTTTTATGAATTTGACTACTCTAGACACCTCACATAAGTGAGATCACACAGTATCTTTTTGTGACTGGCTTATTTCGCTTAGTATAATGTCCTCAAGGTTCATCCATGTTGTAGCATATGTCAGAACTTCCCTCCTCTTTAAGGCTGAGTAATATCCCATTTTATGTACATACCACATCTTGTTTATCTATTCATCCATCGATGGACATTTGGTTGTGTCCACCTTTGGACTATTATGAATGATGCTGTCATGAACATGGGTGTACAAACTTCTCCTGGACCCCTGCTTTCCATTCTTTGGGTTATGTTCCCAGAAGTGGTATTGCTGGATCATACGGTGATTTAATTTTTAATTTTTAAAGGAACTGCCACATTCTTTTCATAGAGGCGGCATCATTTTACAGTGCTATCAACGGCGCACAAGGTTTCCAATTTCTCCGCATCTAACACTTGTTCTTTTCTGGGTTTTTTTGCTAGCTGCCATCCTAATGGCGGTGAGGTCAAATAAACTTTTAATGAGGAGAACTGGCATCAGAACTCTGAGCGGGAAGCAGGCTTCCAGAGTGTAGCTGGGGCCTGTCCACACATCTGCAAGAACCGAGGAGAATTTGCTTGCCTTAGTCTCTTCCAAACACACCTTCTCAAGGCCAATTTCTCTTGGCGCTATCCTGTCCTTACCCCCGGTTCCAGAAGAGGTCACAGTGACGCTCACTCCCACCAAGAAGCTCTGCTCCCACTTCATCCTCCTTCAACCCGTCCCTCCCCTTCAGAAGACCTGTCCTCCCTGCAGCCTTCCCTCCCTCCCTGCATCGAAGGGCAGGCCCAGGGTGCAGCTGTAACTAGACCCCATCAGAGCTGCCCAAGATGCGCCTGTGGATCAGAACTAATGGCATTAGGCGATCACTCAGGGAATAGAGCTGCAATTACCCCTTGGATGCTTTCTCCAAGATGACCACACGCAGAACACCAAGAGGGAGAGAAAATGAATCACCAAGTGAATTAACTGGAAGCTGCTGTAATTAGCGTTATAATTTTTCATGAAAACACTAATGAATATGAAATAATGTGGCCATGAAACCACTAGGACAATTAATGTGTGGGAGTAATTTGGGGTCAGGAAAGGATTCTGGAGACTGTTTAAATAGACTCGTGTGTTGAGAATTCAGAGGCCCATGGCTTCAAAATCTTTTATTAGCAAAAAAAGTTGCTACTTCAGAAAAAGCAACCGCAAGGTGTCTATGGGTTTTCTTTTCTTTCTTTCTTTTTTTTTTTTCCTGTTAAGGCTCCTGGCTTTGGGAGTAAAGATGATGGTGTGAACCACAACAAAAGTCATACAGGGAGTTACAGGAGCACCCATGGTAATGCCCAAAGAGTAGATTTGAGGAACATGATAAAGAGGCAGGATCCAGACATACTGAAACCAGAAAAGATGCTAACAGGGAAACCCATTCTCAGCACTCTTAGCCTTTTACCACCGGGATGTCTGAGAAAATAACTTTCTGAAGTGACCCCCAAACCTGTGATCACGATGAGGACAAAGACAAGCTGAGCCTCATTGGCTGAGCTGCAGTTTTTACATGTAAAATTCTAGCAAATCTAGACTTTGTGCTCAACACGTACCACACCAAAACAGACTTTATCCCGATACAAGTTAGAGAGGGTTCAGTCAGGACCTACTTACATGCAAATTAGACTTCCATGTTCTAAGCATGAGCTTAGCAGAATGTCCATAATTGTGGAGTCTTAAAAGGACACGGTGGCGTGGGGCAGAGTAGGAGTAAATAACCCTGGGGCACGTCTGACCCGTTTGAAAGGACTGCATCCTGAGACCAATGTGGTGCCTGGCAATCTCTGTCATCACAAATTCCACCAGTGAAAATGATGCATACATTATGCTGAAGGACAGATGTGTCCATGTGAAACAGGGTGTCATCTGTGGTATCGAGGAGATAAGAGTTAAGTGTGCTAGGTGCAGCATTAAGCATCTGTGGTGGTATCTCATTTAGTCTGCACGCCAACTAGATGATGTCCGACAGCAACCTTACCCCCATTCTACAGAGAAAGTAACGGAGTCTCTCTGAAGTCGATCACTCACCTGAAGTCACATAGCTAACTAGTAGGTGGTGTAGCCAGGACACAAATTAGATCTGTCTAGCCCCAGAGCTCATGCTCTCGATGACAACACCAAGCAATACTCTTAATGTATGAAGATTGTGGGAGAGTTGGTCCCTTGGGCCAAATCTCCTGCTGATATACAGAGAATTTACAAAAGGTAGTATGAGTCAACAGGAATAACAATGGTAGCAGCGAAATTAGCAAGCATTCATGATGTACCCATTGTTCTAAGCATCTATATGCGTGGGCTCATTTAAGGCCCACGGTAACTTAATGATGTGCCTATAATCTGAGGCACAGAGTTTGCTATGGGCCGAATATGTGTGACCCCAAAATTCATATGTTTGAAATCCTTGCCCTCAAAGGTGATGGTATTAGTTGGTGGAGTCTTTGAAAACGGAGCCCTCACCAATGGGGTTAGTGCTTTTATGGAAGAGGCCCCAGGGAGAGCCCTAGTCCCTTCCTCCACGTGAGGACACAATGGGATGTCCACAACCCAGGAGGGGGTCCTCAGCCAACCATGCTGGTGCCCTGATCTCAAATTTCCAGCCCCGGGGAACTCTGAGCAGTAAGTTTCTGTTGTTTATAAGCTACCTAGTTGCCAGTACTTTGTTATAGCAGCCTGAATGCACTAAGACCAGATAAGGATAAACCTTGAAGACCTTGAAGATTCTAATGAATTCTGAAATGCTGAAAGGCCAATTTACAGTGCAACAAAAAGCAGTTCTTTGGGACTATTTTTAAAAATATTAAAGCAGTGCCTACGGAGCGCCAGCTCTTCAATTACAGCTTTATTACCACAGGGTCCTTTGCCACAGAATTTAATGGAATGGCGCTCTCAAAGAGGGCTAGGATAAAAGATGAGGAGGGTCTGTTTTTCTTGTCTTCAGTAGCAGAGTGGGTGGAGTGAGAGATAAAGCCTTTCTCCTATTTCTTGCTTCCAAAGATACAAAACATTATCACACCTCTTCCACTGGGAATTAACCCTCAGACAACTCACCCTTTTTGCTTTCAAACCCAGTCTGGAATTCTAAACTCTTGGCTAGGCAAATAAGATTGCGTGCCCCCCGAGGAAGCTAGCTGCCTTGAGCTGGGCTGTGAGCTTATATGTAAGAGTCCCAGGACTCCAGCTAATCCATGAAATAAGTTACAAATTTTGTTCGCAATGCTTAGCATCTGAATGAATCAGCCTGCCCAAACCACAGGCACAAAACTGTGAGGACTTTTTGGAATTACAGGGTAAACAAGTTCAGTAACCAGGGACAGCTTGTTATAATAACAGGAGACTACATTTGCCTAGTAAGGGTGTCATTTCTTCACATCTATGGGAAGTCTAAGCACTGGGTATTGATTCATAGGATGCCATTTCATATATACGCAGAACGAATCCAGCCAAACAAAGTTATCTGCCCAATGGAACTCAAAAATATTTTCTCAATTTAATTTTAAACAGACCTTGATGTGAAGGAAATTTAATTAGGTAAGTAATATAGAACACAATGAAATGTCCGTCAAAATTGCTTCCAAAGGTTTAAAATGTTTTCCTTTTCAGACAATGTAGTTAGAGCAGCTGAGATATCTATGTAAGTACAATGTCTTGAATAGTGGGACTCAGAAATCAATGGGATCACCTCTCTGAATTAAGTATGCACAAATGAGAGCAACTGAGATCCATATAAATCAGCTCAAGTAGCCTTCTGTGTACCAGACCATTAGGGGACAGGCAGAGAAAAGGAAGATGCAAATAAACACATTATCTGGGGCAGACTCACTAATGGAAAGCATCTCTTAACACCCACATTAAGAATCAGAACAAAACTGTCAGGTATTTTTAACGCTGCTTATGATTTAAAAAATCATGCCCCAGATGTAGAACCTAAGGTTAAAAACAAACAAATGAACAGAAACAAACTTTAAACATTGTCAGAGTCACATGAGAGTAAATCTTTTGATCTTTTTGATAGCATCTCCAAATTGCTTCTGTCTTCATTAGCAAACTCTAAGCAAAGTGTTCACATTGTTTGGATTTTGTGGGCGTAGAATAACTGAGATCTGGATCGAATGGTTTAACTTCTGCAGGCATCAGATATTTGGTGATTATTTCAGTGGGAAAAAACAGAACCACTGAAAATAAAGCCTTTTTATAAATACAGGGAGAGCTATATGTGGTCAGCCAGAGGGGATCTCCTAATAGGACACTAGAGCTATGTCACCCTGGGGATCATTTGGCATTCTGTATTTATTGAGTGCCAACTACATGTTAAGCCCTGTACTAGCACTAAAGGGAAGATGAAGGAGAGCAAAGCTCAGGAGGCCTGCCTGCTATGATCTAGAAGAACAGGTCAGGCATGTCCACTGATAGACATAGTACAAAGAAATATGGCTCCCATCAAGTTGGCCATACATTTATTACTGGTATAAAGTATAAAATAACAAAGTATATTGAGATACTTCCACATTTATTTTCTATTTGTTGCCAAATTGCTTATCCTGTCCTATCCCTACCATAGAAATGGATGGCTTCTTGCAAAATTAAAAGGGAGCTAAAATATATGGCATTACGTTGATGCAAAAAGAAAAGAAAAAAGAAAAAGTTCCAATTCACCCTTCTACTCTGTCTCTGGGCTCAGCCATGTGACTCGCTTTCCCCAATGGTATGTTGCAGAGTATGTTATTGCTTGGGCTTTCCCCTTTGCCATTGTTATGCAAAGGACATGCTCAGGCCACTACAGTGGTCCCAGAAAAGGATGGGACGTGTGGAGAAGAGTCACCCAAAGACACATGATCAAGCCTAGCAGGGACCAGCCTAGATCAATTGAATCCCACAAATTTGTGAGAAAAAAAAAAAAATGTTTATCATTGAATGCCATGAGTTTGGGAGATGGTTTGTTACTTGGCATTGTTACGGCAGTAGGTAACTGATACATAGCATATAATAGAATTTCAGTAAAATCCTTTTGCAACCCCTCTCCAACATCCAAAGTCATCTTGTCCCTCAGGTCACCACTCCAAGTAAGTGATTCTGTTGGGAAGTCCTGTAGACAGTCCATCAGCCTATTACTTGACAGCTACTTTATACAGATCCTCTCTGATACTTACATCTGCTCTCCAAGGTAGATAACTGCTCTGAGACTCAGAGCAGTTAGGTTAGAGCTAGTAAGTGGCAGAGTTAGAATCAATACTCAAGCCTGTCTGACTCCAAAGCAAGGACCATTCATTCCACTGTACTAACTTGCTCCTACCTCTGTAAGATCAGCTGGGTGAAGGTGTGGTGAAAAAAGAATTTTTGATGCCTCCAACCCCTTCCCAATAGCTCAGGAGAGAAGGATCTGGGTAGTACAGACACTGGTCTCAGGACCTGCCATAGACTCCCATTCTTCTTAGCTTGAGGCTCTTCCCCAACCTGCGATAGGGATTTGCCTATCCTAGGGAATTTCAGAGCTCTAAGGAGGCAGAACACTTGGGCTCCTCAGTTGGTATGAGTTATAGCAGAAAAGCCCACCTATTTATCCTGTTGATTTTCATTCCTTTCCCCTCCAATCCAATCACCTACCTACTCCCCACTCTGCCCTTTTTAATGGAATTTCCAGAATCTGCCTATGGAAGCCTGAGTCCAAAGCTCTTGGTGGAAAACAGGTCAGGGAGGGGTGAGCTCAGCAGTTCTGATTCCTCTGGGTCCAACCTGATTCCTTTGGGAGGATGGCAGGGGAGGAGGCTGAAGCACCAGGCAGAAGAAATAAAGGACAATGTGTGGTCTTTGGTGCCAGGTCATAGTGCTCCAGCCAGAGAAGAGGTTGGCCCCTACTGGGAGGTCTTCAGACAGGCCCCAGAGCTTCCTCTTGCTCTGCCCAACCTGTCTATCTCTGCCTCTGTGTCAACAGAAACTTGGTTGGGCTATGCAAGGCACATGAATGACAGTCACTTAAGTCAACTGTTTACTGAGGATCCCTAATTATCATGCAGCACAGCAATACATTCAATTAAAGTCATCAGGAAAAAAAAGTCTGGAATGATTTAATTTTAACACTAAATTCTGTTTATACATGTTTGGTCTTCTTAGTTTTTTATTCATGTAATATGAATGTCAAAACATAGCTGTAAAAAAGATAAAACATCTCAAGGCAATAAATAAGTTCCACATAAGATATATAGCAAATTATCTTACTTTCAATTTCTCACTAAACTTGAGATAACAATAAAATTTCTTTTCACTCAATCCTATATGGATATTGTAAAGGTAAATGAGGATTTGCTCACTTAAATCCTAAAAATCCAGTAAAATGAAAGATTAAGAAAGTTATTTTTGTCCCCCTTCTTAACTACTTAGTTCAGTACTGTGTAGGCAGAACTGGTACACCTGGAAATTTTTTGAACAACTAAGTTGCAAAGATCTCAGGTAATTTTGCTTATGTACACATTTGCCAAAAGATAAGGAAATGAGAAAGGAAAAGGATAAACTTATGAATACAAAAATGTTGACCTCTGGCTTTTTTCTTTATAGGTAAATTTAAATCAATAATCTAAGAATTTGCAGTATTATCAGATAATGGCCATTTTAACTCAAGTTTAGTTTACTGGCAATTAAAATGACTGAATAGAGGAAACCAGTCCCTATGATTTGCTGATGTGTTTGCAGATGTAAATGTTCTAAAATGTTTGGCTTTGTCTGGAAGTAGAACAACCTTTGGTATTAACTGACCCATCATGAGCACTGTTTCCTCCGTATTTAGCTTATCTCTCATTTTGGGTTGACATAGGAATCTATTTTTGGTAATGTAAGCAAGAATTTCTGTCAACAATCAAAACCTTTATAGAAAAGAATATTCATTTTTGAAGAGTAGAGGCTAGAAAAGAATGCCAAATATAAGTCAATCTACACAACCCATTCCCTGCAAGAGTGACCGAAATTAGGGGATTCCATAAAGATAGGCAGGATTCCATCAAATGATTCACTTGGGGAAAAAAATGCCTACTATGGGGTCAGCTGTGGACCAGTAGCTGTGGGAGGCACAGGATGTAATATCTCCTCTCCAGAGTTGGAGGGAGACATAGAAGAGGTCTAGAGAGTGGGGTAAGACCATAGCTAAGAAGCTGCTATGCAGTTTGGAATGGATGACTGCAGCCAGAATTTAGAAAAGAAAGAGAATAATGAAGAGACTGGAGTAGGCTGGGAACTTCTAGAGAAGGAAGATCAGAAGTGGCCGGGAAGGGACCGAAAGAGACATAAAATGAAGCATTCCAAGTAGTGGGGAAAAGAGTGTGCAAAGACATAGTCATGGCAAAGAGGACAACATATGAGCAGAATAGCAAGAAAAATGACCTGACTGAAGCAGGTTACCTGGGAGTACCAGAGTCAACTGGTGAAACAGGTCCCTATTCTAGTTGTCTGGTGACTATCATTTTACATTCCTCACCTCATTGGTAATAATCTGAAGCTTTGGATTAAGACTCAACCCCACTTCAAGATTCCTGTTACAACTTATATATACACGTACTGTTTTAGCTTAGGAGAAAAATGACACTGATGAGAACTTGATACTGTGAAATATGAAATACTGCTCCAAAATGATGCACCAACACGGATGATTCTTTTTTTCTTTTTTAATGTTTATTTATTTTTGAGAGAGAGAGCAAGAGAGAGAGAGAGAGAGAGAGAGCACGCGTGTGTGCGCACATGTGGGGGAGGGGCAGAGAGAAAGGGAGACACAGAATCTGAAGCAGGCTCCAGGCTCTGAGCTGTCAGCACAGAGCTGGATGCAGGGCTCAAACTTACAGACCACGAGATCATGACCTGAGCCGAAGTCAGACACGTAACCAACTGAACCACCCAGGCGCTCCCATGATGATTCTGTTTCAAAATGCCATCTACTAACTTGGGTGAGTAAGTGAGAAGAAACAGTGTCATATAAAAGAAAGGTATTTATTAGTTTATTCACAGATACTTATTGGCTGTCTATTATATAATACATCCAACCTTCGCTCTACTGGAACTTACAATCTTTGGCGGGAAGACACAAATCAGCAGGTGATACCTGTTTATGTTCTATGTGCAATGGGAGGGGTTGTCCAAGGGCATCCCAATTGAGGAGACTAGAGAAGACTTCCTAGAGGCAAGGACATCTAAACCAAGATCTGAAATTAAGTTCAAGTTAGTTGAGTAAGAAAAGAAGTGTTTTTTGCCAAAGGGATGGCCTGATGTGTTTGAGTTGCTGGCAATAGTACAGTATGGCCAGAGCAGAGTGAAATGGAGACGATGTGAGATGAGACTATATGTGAGGAGGGGTCAATCCACAAAGGCGCCGGTACATCTTGCTCAGGGTCTGGACCTTCATCTGATGGTCACAGGGAGCTAACAAAGAATTTTAAATAATGGTGTCATGTGGTCATATTTGGGTTCCAGAAAAACCACTCTGGCTTAAGTTGGAAAATGGATGGGAGAAGTCAGGACTGGAGATAGGGAGACCAGTCAGGAGGCTGCTGAAGTTGGGATGGCTCCAATTAGGGCAGCAGCACAGGTAATGGAGAGAGACAGATAGATATTTAGGAAGTAAAATCCATGGGGCTAGTATGGTTGACTCAAGGGGAAAGAGGAAAAGGAAAGAGTCTGAGTTGATTTCCCAATTTCTGGCATGAGATTCTGTGTACAAAGTAATATTACTGAAAGGGGATAAAAGAAGAAGTAAACTACATTTGAGGATGTTCAGGCAAAGATATTCAGATGTAGAAGGAAATAAGGACCTGGAGCTAAGAGATACATAGGGTTGGAGAGACACCAAGAAGTCTTCAGCATAAAGAGATGGTAACTGGATGGGTGAGATCTTCCAGAGTGAGTATGTTGAGGGTAAAAATAGCCTAGGCCAGGATTCTGAGCTAGATGGACAAATCAAGGAGAGCCCAGAAAGGAGACCGCAAGGAGTGGCCAGAATGCTAATAAGCAAATTGAGAGAGTATACAGTATTATTTCAGAAGTTAAGAGAAGAAAGGGTTTCAAGATGTGGGTGGTCAGCAGTGTTGTGCCAAATGCTGAGGAGAGGCCCAGTTAAAATAAGAACTGAGAGGCGCCCATTGGGTTTGGCTACAAGAACCTCAACAGTGACACTGCTTAAGAGCTGGTTTAGTAAACAGGAGTGGCTAGAACCAGCCTGCACAAAGCTGGGCTGGGAGGAGGAGGTGAGAAACAGACACAGAGTTCATGCAACTCCAGGAGTGAAGAGAGGGAAGAGAAGCTAGGACAGGTGTGTGTGTGTGTGTGTGTGTGTGTGTGTGTGTGTGTGTGTGTGTTGGAAGGGGGGGGTGCGTTTTCTAAAAAGAGGAACAGGAGCACAAATATGCTGATTGGAAAATGGTAATAGAGAGGAAGAGGGTATAAACACAGGTGAGTCTTGGATCCTGAGAGGACAGGGGGGACAAGGGCCAGAATCAGGTTGAGGAATTGGCATCAGGAAAACTGTCTCTTCCTTTGCAGAAGAATGAAAGAGAAATGAAGAGAGGTTACACATTGAGATGAACGAAGAATCCGCTCTTGTGCCTTGACCATGAACTGAAGTGGACTCTGGTATACATTAAAGAGACCACTAAATCCAAGAAAAATATCATAGATTTGGGAATCTGTTACACTGTTTCAGAAAAGCAAAAAAGTTCTTTACCCCACCCATTTTTTAGTATTTGGAATCAAAAGAGACTAGGAGAGGTCCTGTTTACATTGCAGTCTTGTGGAAACATCTTTGGAAAAGTTCACTTACTGAGTTCACTGTAAAATAAATGCATTTGGCATAAGCCCTCACAGAATTTACTGTCTTATTTTAATAAAATGCAGTGATGCATATAAAATAGACTGGAAAAAAAAAAGGTTTTGCTTACTGTCAAATCCATGTTTTACTGGAAAAGGTTTTGATGGTGTAACCCAACAACTACTAAGAAATGCATGTCTGCAAATTCAAGGATCATGCGGCTTGAAGAAACTGCTTTAATCAATGTTTATCAAATAGATTTAAAACCAGTTCTTAGATATGATTTAAACATGTTCCTGTTCATTTTGACGGCAAAATTTGAACAAAGAAAATTATTTTCTATTTTAATACTGGCAGTGAATGCTCTACCACATTTGTTCTGTTTTTTTTGGACTGTATTTTCATGCAAGAGCCACTTGGAATTTGAAGATGAATTGTCATAAAGAAGACAGTCTCATATATCACATCCTTCACTTTCTTTTAAAGTGGATACACTTGTCTGTTCCTGTGCTTGACCTCCCTGAAACCACTTTAGCAATAAATTAGGCTTCAACTAAAATTCCTTGAAATAAAGCAAAAGTTTCATTTTAATTAGCTTTGAGAAGTCAAGGGCCATATTTTTACAAGAAATCCAAAGAGAGGTGAGTTGTGCCTTATTATAGACCACAAGGACCCATCTATCTGTCTCTTTTCTCTGGAATAAAAATACAAAGAAAGCAGAGCAACTGATTAAAAAATGGCCAGAGTCAGGGGTCTGTGCCTAATGTCAGCTCTCACCCTGGCTAGGCCCACCTGTCTCCACTGTGTGACCTAGAGGAAGTGACTCAACCCTTGGCCCACAGAGTGGTGCAGAGGTTCTTAAAGGGAGCCCATCAAAGATGGCTCTCAAGAAATCAAACCCAGTTTCAAGACTTATTGGAGGTAGTGATGTCCCTTAGTTGGCTCTCCCTGCAACATTAGTGCTGATACAACATGAGAATATTGTTCAATATAATGAAAACCATGGTTTCAAAAATCAGCATGTAGGTAGGGGGAAAAAGCATCCATTTGTGTACACCTGTGTGGGGCAACTAGACTGTAAACCTGGAAAGAAAACCCAAATCTAAAATATCTTGTTGAGAGCTGTAATCAGTGTCTGCACAAGCTAGTAACATGGGGAAAAACAGTTCAATCCCTCAGCCCTCCCAACAGAGGTAATGCTCTTCCTCTTCCGAAGGAAAGGGTCGTTTAGCATCTTTTGTCTTCTGACTTGGCATCGCTTCCTCTCTATTATCGGTGACCTCATACAGAGAACGGAAGCCATGGGGCTCGAGAGGAAAATCTGAAGCCCTGTTCTGTCTGGGGCGCCGAGATCTACAGAGCTGTAGCTACTGTTCAGGGTCCTGCCTGAATTTAACCCGAGTAGAGGAACCCATTTTTCTTCTCTGGGTTGAGGTGGAAACTCGCTCAGACCGCAGCCCAGGCGGGCAGTCTCTGGGGCGCTCCGTGGCGCTGTTCGTGGTGCTGAATCCCGCGTCGGGCGCGGAGGCGGCAACCCACCCACAGGCGCTAGGCAGCCAGGGGCTCTGGGCCGAGATCGATGTGAGGCGAGTCTGGAAAAAGCTGCTGCCCACAGAGATACGGTCAGCTCCACAGTTTGGCTCCAAATCTAGCTCACTGGCTCACTTCTTTGCAATTGCAAAACGGCTGCTTCACTTTTCTTTCTTCCCAGGGGATTTCACAGGGCCCACCTCTGGCTCACTGGTTTGGCATATCTCTTTCCTGATGTCCTCCCTGCCAGTACTAATTTTCTCCCGCTCCCCTCCTTTGTACAATATATTACCTTTGCAGAGCACCTTAAAGTTGGTAGAGTTCTCACTGGCACCATCAACTGAGGCATTTCTCCTACACACATAACCATTCCTCTTCCCTCCCACAGATATTTTTTGCTTTCTCCGCCCCTTCTCTCCCAAGAAAGAGGAGACTATTACTTCAGTGTGCAGAGTGGGCAAATCACCTTACCCATCACAGCAGAACCAATGAATTAGGAGAGGCAGAGGCTAGAGTACCAGGGAAAAAGGAAAAAGTCCTGCAAGAAATTCCTAGGAAAATGTGGGTAGTGGTCAGGAGGGTGAGGAATGGGGACACAGATACTAGGAACAAAGTAAAGGAAGGGGCTTGGGCCTTGTGGGAGGTGCAAGGCTTACTGCAGTTAGAAGACTCCCAGCAGGTGGCACTCTAGCTCAAGGTGCTCTCTGTAGAAGCCCTGACTATGCTGGGGCTCCATCTCAAACCTTCTTTCTGCTAAGAACTCCTCCACCCCACCCGCAGCCATGTTTGCAGGTCTGTCTTCCTCTTGATCCAAGCACTTATCCAGACTATATTCCTGCTAATAAGCACCGTTTGCACAATTCTATTTACTGTAATGCACAATGAACAAAACATAAATAGAAAAGAGAGGGTCAGTGGGAGGATTTTTTTTTTTTCTGGTGTGATTGATGGTGCTTAGATCAGAACTGTTTAATCATCAATAACATGATTCAGCAATTGGGAAATGTAAACAGATTGTGCAACTGCTTGCTGTGGTCAAAGCCCTGGGGGGCCTATAGGGCTGGGCCAAACTTGGGGAAGGCAATGCCAGAAGGATGCCCCCTCCCTCCCACCAGGGCAGAGCAGGCTCTGCCTACAGCCTGACTGGTGTGACCTTTGGCTTTTGCAGCACACACACCATTGGGCTGGGGTTAATGGCACTTTGCAGGGAGCTCCAATTGAGTAAACAAAAAATGCCTTGCCCTGTTCTAATGGAGCACATTATTATGAGGCCTAAGCCTTCATCCAGGCCCCTGCAGCTGCTCTGCAGGTCAGTGCTACCAATAAAGCAATTAGCCAATGAGAAAACTCTTCTTCCCCGAGGGGGACTCTGAGGGCTTGTTGCAGTTGCTGTGCTTTGCTTTGGGTTTTTAAACAGGCAATCCGAGTTGATCTGAGCCTCTTACATCAGACTCCACGATGAGGACAGTGAAATTGTGTGTTTGCTGAGTGTGATATTTTAAGGGACTGGTCCCTTGCTCAACACAGCCCGGAGAGCTCACTGCTTCCTGTTCAATTAACCTGAACCATAGCTGAACTCTGCCCTTTGAACTCACTCAGCAGATAAATACATTAGCTCACCTAAGGAATCATTAATATTTTTCAATCACAGAAAACAAACATGAATGTCTGAACACAACCCAAAAGCTAGCCAATTAGGAATAATGCATGTACCATGTTGAAAATAAAATCAGACATGGATTATTTACAGAACAAAAAAGGGTCAAGGAAGAAATGAAATGGATTGTACCAACAGTTCTGGAAACAAAGGGGACTTTCATTTTCATATCTGCAAACATGAGGGATACTGATCAATAGTTAGCAACTCCTATTCCATCTATACTGCTCTGTAAAAAAAAAAAAAAAGAAAAAGAAAAGAAAAAGGAAAAAAAAGAAGAAAAAAGAAAAAAAGTTTTACCTTATTATCAGTCTGTTTTCTACTCACTTCTATCAGAACACAAAACTCCAAGGGCTCTTTCTTCTGAAGTGACTTCAGTGTCCATGCTCAAATACATAGTCCAAAATATTGCATTTCTGGGGACAGTTCTATTGTATTCCTGATTTGCTACAAATGAAGCAAAATAATTTTTATGGAAGTATTAACTGCTTTTAAGTATGAGCTTGAATGAACCCAGCTAGTGGCTTGATTGAAATAATTTTACAGTAGAAAATGATGTTCTTGAAACACTGCTACTCTAGCATATAAACAGATTTTCTTTTGTGGAAGAGAGAGAGAGAGATGCTAAGTGCATCTATTTTGTTCTTAACCCTGCGTGTCATCTTAGAAGAATGAGAAAAACATCTCCAACTGAGTCATTACACATTTCAGTTTGGTTCAATTTCACTTCCCACAATTCTGCCTCCTGACCCCTCCCCTCCTACCCTCCTTTTCATTTTTGTTTGGTTTGGAGTGTGGGCTTAATGCCCAGCTATCCTAGATGAGAACACTTAAAGGAATATCACAAGCGCGAAGGGTAAATCTATTGAACGAGGGTCTTTAACTATGTGGTTTCCTTAAAGGGAAAGGTTGGATCAATAGGATCAATATGAAAGGTTTCCCTGGCCCTGCATAAAAGGGTAAGGGCTTCTCTTTTCACTGGTTTAACTTTACTCTCTGACAAATGCAAATCAATGGATCTGTGTTTACAACAGATTCCCTAACAGACTCAACTTGGGTAAAGCCCAAAGCCTCGCCCGGAGGGTGGGGAGTCCAGGATCGCTCCAGGAGGATGCTCTAGGGTAGGGCTTCATGCTCAAGGCCCTGTGGGTGGAGTAGGGAGTGGGCTGGCAATAGCTACCAATCGCAGTTAAAGAAGGGGGCTGGCTGCCCACTGAGATCCTGCTGCTGCTGCTGCTGCTGCTGCTGCTGCCTGTGGAACATCGAATAGGGTCCTCCAAGGATGCCTCAGCCCAAAGATTCCCAGGATCTGGTGAGCCAGTCAACCCTGGTTCCTGCTATATAAGTGTGGGAGGCTGACTACACAGAGGCAGCTGGCATGAAATATCTACAATTGGAGCAGCCCTTTCTTAGGTGGTAACTGGCTCTCTTAGCAATGGCAAGGCAAACCACTACAACTGTGGGTTCTTTCCCCCTTAATTTTACCTTTCCCTTTAAAAGTGTGATGCTTTCCAGAGATTACATGACTTCAAGTCAATACCAGTTACAGAGAAATTATTTTTCTTCCTGCAGGAGAAAGTATATGTATATTTGATTACACGAGCCAAAGTCCAATGCTGATTAAATTACGCTGGAGGTGTGCTTCCAACCCAAACAAAGTCTGCTTTCTGCAGAAGAGTAATGGATCTTCAAATGGCAACAGAGGCATCAGGGTGGAATGCAGTGCCTCCCTTCCCTCCGGGGCAATTTGCGTGGGGACAGTTTTTCATAAAGAATGTACACAAGTTCTAGGAATCCTGCTTCCCAAGTAAGACCATCTCTATATGCATGTCGACAGCCTGCCTCTGTGCCTTGCCCACCCTGCACCTTGTCTGGCACCAGATGGGCTGATACAGAAACCTATGCACACTTTTCAGTTGTTGCCTTGAGTGAGACTTGGAAAACAAAAAGCCTTTCCCAAAAGCACGGCAGTGGGGTAGGGAAACAGAGTGGGTGATGAGGGGTGCTGATGGGCTTCTGGCCTATCTTGAGCAGGCTCTGCACCTGATAGCATAAATGACCCCAGTAGGCTTCTTCATAATGTTCTCTTTGTCCACCAAGAAACGTATCCCCTGGAGGAAATGACTCTCCCCAGGTGGGGGGGGGGAGGGGTGGGCAGAGCATCTCTGAGATGGTCAGGGGTGAGGATAATCCAGAGAGTCCACAGATAAAGTTTAAGGCTCAGGGTGTCTCAATACTCACCCTTTTCCTCAGGGTCCTTTATCCAGGCAATTATTTCTATTTATTCCCTTCTCATTTCCCTTACTTTGGCAAGAACCCAGAAATTAAATCTCTCTGCTTTCCCTTTGAGGTTTTCATTCCTCCAGGGATTCCCCTTCATGATACCACTCTCCCTGAAGACAGTTTCTGCCAACACCAGCCACCAGCTGTAGTGTGGTGGGGTCCGGTACTTTCTTCCTTCAACCTCTTTCCTCTGATATTCCTTTAGAAACAGATTCTAAAGGCCACAAAACCAAGAAGTGACCCGACAATAAAGTCTCAGATTGAAGATGAAAGCAAAACCTTCCCTCAGGGTTCAGACCCCTGTTAACCGCTGGGCAGATGTGGCTCTAGAAGGAGGTAAAGCATTTTTCCTCTTGGAGACAAAATCTGAGGCAATCAGTTTCCCCTCTGCCCTACCCTCACCATTCACCAGAATCCCTGCCCTATTCTTGGGATTCTGAGATGGGTATGGAGGAGAGTCTAAGCCTGCTCACCCCTCCCAGAACCTAGGAGCTCTTCACGTGGGGCCTCTGGGGAGGGGGGCAGCTGTCTTCCCGACCTGAAGGATGCCACTCAGGTATTCTTGTTTTCTGTATATGACCGTGCGACCCACATTAATGTGTTTGGGGGGGGGGGGGGGGCTGGTAAGATATACCCTGACTAGGAATCAAGGTGCTGTACCAAAGCTCCCTTCTTTAAGGAAGTCTACTGGTGAGAAGGTGAACCCTGTCTCTGGGAATGACAGAAAGAAATACCAGTTCACCCTCTGGCACACCTCAAAGCAGAACAATGAAAGATTTTTTCTTCTTCTCTCTCCTTCTTCCTTTCCCCCATTTCGTTCTTGGCAAAGGAAGGGAAACACTCCTTTCCTTCCAGATTGAGACCTCCTCTTGAAAGAAAAACTTAGCTTTCACCGGTTGGAGGATTGAGAATTTCAAAAAGCCAGAACAATTTAACTCCTATTGCACCCCTCCATTACCATCCAAGCTCTTTCACCCTGAATTTCAGTAAAATTCACCTTAGTGTTCCTTCTGGAATAAGCCACCATTTGGCAAGGGGAGCAGTGGGGCACAGCGTGGACATCTCCCGGGGGGAAGGAAGGAAGAACTCAAAAGTTCTTTCTTTTTCAGTCACTGCAGGTGCCTCAGGGAAAACCTCTGACCCGAGTCTCAGAGCACAAGTTCTCTCCAGCTGGTGGGAAGGGGTGGGGTGGGGCTCCCCAGTCTGATTTTCTTACCTTCCTGCCCCAGCCGGTATAGGAGCTAAGGTTCTTCCCTGGTTGACCTAATTAGCCCAGGGCAGACCGTTCTGAGGGATGAAGCCCAAGCCTTTGTCACCGGGGCCGCATTTGAATGCCCAACTAATGCATCAGTGTAGAACGTCTGCGAATAGGAACACTTCCGTGCGAATGTTCCCTTCTAATGAAAACAAGGAAGGGTGCGAAGGGATCCGAGGATCGGGAAGCTGCGCATTTAACAGGCAGCTTTAGAGACGTTTCCAAGTTGGGCTTGGTCGTTTCCGCATATCGAGAGGGAGGTCGAATTTCCTGGGTGGGTTTAGATGGAAAGAAAGAAGTTGCGCCGGACAGTGTTCGATCCGCCGGGGGCCGCTACGGTCCCCCGAGAACGAGCGAGCGGGGAGGACTTCAGCGGCGCGTCTGGTGCAGTTCCTTCGCGGACTCAGCCACCTACAGAGCCCTCCGTAGAGAGCTCAGAACGCAGTGTGCGCGCGCGCGGGGACCACGGGGATGGCTAGCAGCTCTGCGACTGGAGAAAGCCTTGGGAAAGGGCTAGCTGGGGCCGCGCGGTGGAGAAACCGCAGCCCGACCCGTGGGTCCGCCGGGAGCCCGGAAAGCGGCGCGGCGGGAGCGCCGGGGAGACGGGGCGCTGGGGAGCGGGGGCGCTGGCGAGCGCTCTGCTGGGAAGAGCGCGCCGTCGGGCTTACTGGAAACGCGCCGGATCAGGTTCCAGATCAATGAGATCTGGGTCCACACGTTTACGTTATTGTTGCCAGCATTAATGCTCTTTTAATCTTCTAAACATTATCAGCATCGATCTCCCTCCATATACACATTTGTTTGAGAAAGTGACATAACCACACGGTGGAAAGCCTGGAATAAAAATAAATGCACAGCCGCTCGCGTCGAGGGCGCCTGGCGGCCTGGGCTACTTCTCTCGCTCGGCTTCACTACCCTCCCTCGAGTCCTGCCTTTTCCTCCCGCTCCCGCTCCCCCTAACGCGTGTTGGAAAGGTGTTCTCCAGGCACCCGGGACTTGACCACACGAGAACAGTTGCTTTTCAATTATTAATCCGACGAGCCAGCAGGCGAAAACATCTTGTGTTCCGTACGGACGGACGGGGATTGAGCTCGGTCTCTCGAGCTCGGGTCCGAACTAAACTGCGGGGAGAAATGGGCTGAGCTGGGCCGGGAGTCGCACTAGCCAGAGGGAACTGGGGTGTGAGGCTCTTAAAATGAGGTCCCCGCCTCTCCGCTTAGAAGATGCCGGTCGGCCAGCATAGCCCAAGACTTCCCCGCGCCAAAGGAGACACGCATGCCCGTGGTGCTCCTGGCAAAAGCCGCTGGGGACTGTCCCGGCCATGCTCTGCCGCTGCGGGCGTCAGGTGGCCCAGACGATGCGATAGCACGTTGGTGAAAGGCATCGGCCGTTAGAACAGAGTTGCTTCTAGAGTGGCCGCTGGGAGTTGCTGTCTGAAGAAGGCCTTATGTCTGTCCGCCACCGGGAACTGTGGCAGGTTCCTAGCAGGCCGCCTTGCAAGGTGCAAACCTTAGTGCTCAGAGGCTCTGCTCTGTCTTCAGGGCGTTGGAGGAGACCACTCGCCTGCCAGGAAAGCCTCGATTTTCCTCTGAGAGGCGCCCGTCCAGTTTTTGCCTGGGTTTTTTCAGTCCCTCCTTTTTCATGTTTGTGTTTGGTTCAGAGGCTTCTTGGGCTCAAAGCCAGGGAATCTTTGGGTTCAAATCCGTGGGATTTTGTCCTTGCTGCATCTTGCTGGGGTAACACAAACTGCCTTTCAGGAGCCTGCCTCTGGAACCACTGCCAACGAGGCCCAAGTGGGTGCGATTACAACCACATGCTGCCTTGGCCACCCTTTCCCAACGAAACCGTCTACTTGGAGTCTGTTTCTCTGAAACGTAGTGCTGGGGCAATTTGAGTTTCCCTGATGTCTTCTCCCTTACCTTTGAAATGCCACCCTCGGGTGTGGATACACCCAAGTAAGTTGGCAAGGAGGAGATAGACCTGTGGGAGGCAGGTACGTGTGGAGGGAGGACCTGCTTCCGTTGTGCCGGGTTTGCTTCACCTAAAGGTGAGATCTGCAGGAGCTGGTCCGAATCAGACACCTTAATTTTGAGGTCCCTCAAATTCCTGTATGCTTGGGCCTCTGGCAAGACCCAAAGGGGTCAAAAATGAGAAAATGAAAGGGAAACTAAAAGGAGATTATGGGAGACAAATGGGACCTAGTTCTGGTGAGCTGGGATGGGGGTGGGGAGGCAGGAGCCAGCTCTCCCAGGCTCTGGCCTGGCAGTGAGCCTCAGCAGCCCTGTGGAGCCACTGGGCTTGTTTAACCCCAGAGCTGAACCGTGTGGGCCCTCAGCGGCGTCCCTGCGGGGATTCCGATCGATATTCCTGGCGAGAAGGCCTCTGCTTTTCTTCTCCATTTGCTCCTGTCCCCTAGCGCTCCTGAGCACATAATACCTACTTACCAGTCCTAGCTTCTGCGTCGGTGTCTGAAGAGACTGATCTACTGACCCCAAACTGAAAAGCCTCCTATGTAATAATAACCACTCAACACACTTGTAGTTGCTGATCAAATGGCCAGATAAAAAGGCTAAAGCTCTTGTCCCTTTTCAATTCGGGGTAATAAAACAGACACACATTTGAATGCTTGAGCAAAGCGGGGTCCTCAGCAGGATTTCCCACTCGCCGAAGGAGGCTTTCAGTCTCCTGTGCAGGTGGCTTCAGGGCTCCTTCTCAGGAAAGCCTCCACACTTCCGGAGCCCAGCCTCCGAGGAGTATGCCCGCACCGTGATTTTCCTAGGGTGGGTGGTGGGACTGGAGACCCCCAGGTATGCCACACTCTCTCTCACCCCAGCAATGCTTGAGCCATTGGAAAAGCTGAGGAGGGCTAACAGATAAAGCATGACTTGCCCCATCACTTTCAGACATACGTGGGCATAAGGCACATGGTTTCTTTCTTTCTCCTTTTCTTTTTTTTCCTTTTCTTTCTTTTCTTTCTTTCTTTCTTTCTTTCTTTCTTTCTTTCTTTCTTTCTTTCTTTCTTTCTTTCTTTCTTTCTT
>NW_024412397.1:18524595-18527995 GCF_014898765.1 Herpailurus yagouaroundi
CTTTCTTTCTTTCTTTCTTTCTTTCTTTCTTTCTTTCTTTCTTTCTTCTTTCTAAAGAAAGAGCTTCTTTCTAAAGCTCTGTCCTTTGCTGGACAGGCGTGAGGGGGCGGCAGCGCTCTGAGATGGTCTGGAATAGAATAGATATCATCCTGCCTTTAACTGTATCCTCCACTCCAGCTGCCACGTTCCTTCTGGTCGCCTGTACCCAGGAAGCCAGCCTATGCTAGACATTACCTGAGAGGGGCTAGGGGGATGTTTTCGGGCCTAAGACAAAGGGGCACCACACTGTTCAGAAGTGTCAGTAAGCCTCCAGTATATTTCTCACCGCTGCTCTCTATTCACTGCTCAATCTTTCCCAGGAACCAAGAGCAAATAGGAGAAAATTGTAGGAGAGAATGAAGAGTAAGCTAAAAGAGAAAGATCAGTAAACCCACACAAAAGTATTAGGAGTCCACCGATTTAGGGAAGCTTTTGGGGGGATAGCTAGTTTTTTTGTTTGCTTCTTGTTGTTGTTTTTTTGCCTTTTCAGATCAGTACTGTGGGGGCGATTACTGCTTGAAGATCAGAATCCTCCAACAGCCGGCAAAGGCGGAGGCGGTCAGAGTGGAAACGCCCCCTCCCAAGCCTGGGTGAACACGCCCCCGGCCCCATCCGGCGTCGGTAGAGTGCACCCCATAAGTCAGGCTCAGTGGTGCGGGGAAAGCCCCAGGGAGCGGGAGAGGAAGCCTGAGCTTGCGGCTCCGGAAGCGCGTTGTATGTAGCTGGCTCCGAACCGTGCTGGCCGCACACAACGCACAAACGACCTCCCGCACCCATGTAAATCACTGCCACTACGATTTGTCCCCTTTGGTGGCCCACCGATCTGGAGAGATGGGCCCAGTGCAAGAGAAACTGCCCATCCGGACTTGCAGTGGGGTACTCTGTGTCCTCCCCAGTGGGGCGCGGTGAACCTCTGCCTCTCTGGGACGGCGGCTAGGTCCTGGGGGGAGGGAGGCAGCGCAATTGCCACGCGCACCGCGCTGGGTCTGTGCGCACAAAAGCGCGCAACTCTGTGCCAGTCGCAGCCACTGCTGCGTCCTTCTCTCTCGCTCCCGCCGCCCACACAGGAGGTATCCTTGCTCCTAGAACAATAGAGGGCTGTACCTCGCGGCTCGGCCGCTAGAGGAGGCACAAAGAACCAAGCCCGCACCAGAACAATGTAACCAGCGCGTCGACCCGTCCCCTCCCGCGGGCCGCCAGCCCTCCCCGCAGCCGCGCTACAGCGCACAATCAGCGTCCCCTTAATGCAAAGGCGGAGCCTGTAGCCGGTGGCCAAGATGCATTAACTAACCTGCATCTTAATTTTTCAGCACCTCTCTTCAGGAGCGCCTAGCTTCTCTCCAAGCCAAGCCAAACCTTGGCAAACCCCAGCAAAAGCTGGGAGCCGGGCAACATTGGCCCGCGAGTTCGTCAGGGAGCTCTGCATTCTTGTTTTTTCTCCCAAATCCTGGTAGAGGCGAATGTGTTAGTCCCACCCTTCATCCTTCCACCCTCCCCTTTCTGTAGGCAGAGACGTGGGAACTGGCCGAAGCCGGCTCTTTCGGTCACAAACTCCCCACGCCAACCCCAAGGCCCGAGCTGCGCTTGGGAAGCGCTGTTGTAACCTAGCCACCCGTTCCCCAGCGGTCAAGATTGTGACTCCTGCTAATAACTAAACAAGTTTTCCTGCTATGATGGGTAGGACGAGAACGCAGATTTTTTTTTTCCATTCTGAAGAGCAAAACCCCTCAACTGCCTCCAAATAGGGAGACCGGGCAGCCTGGAAAACTGAAATGTATTGTCTCAACAAGAGTTCAAGTGCACAGGGCTTTGAAAAAGGCCAATCCTCAGTCTCTGTGAGTCTTGTAAAGAGAAGGCTCCTAGTGAACACTGCACACCCCCCGTCCCTTGTCCCACAACTAGAGAAGGTCAGAAATGGAGGGTAAAATTGGCACATTCAGGGGAGGGTGAATGACACGTGGGGGGGGGCCGCCCACTCAACCCCCCCCCCCACCGGGGGGGGGAGAGAAGTTAAGAAAATGCACAAGAAAAAGAACAGAAATGGAAGAAGGGAGGAGAAAGAGGAAATGACAGTAGAAGAAAGAAATTCGAGAGAAAATAGGAAGTGCGTAGTGAAGAGGAGGAAAGAACCGAGACTAGGCGCGCTGACTTGGGGCCACAAGAACCCCGGAGCCCTCTCCACAGCAGCCTGGCTCCAGGAGACCCTCTGTGCTTACCTGCCAGGCGTAAGGCGGACATACGCTGGAACTCGGGCTCCTGCAGCCACTTCCACATCCTGCGAAAGGTCTCCCTGCCAGATTTGAGTTTACTCCACGGTTTTGGGTTCCGGAGCAGGTCGGAGAGAGTCCCCTGAGACCGGCACAGCACCCTCTGCGCGAAGATCGCTTGTGGGATGCTGTAGCGCTTCAGCTCGGCGGTGATGCGCTGGGCCACCTCTTTGGTGTTGATCTCCTCCAGCTGACCCGATGTGGCAACCTGCGAGCCAGACGAGGACGAGGGTGGCCGCTCGCGGCTGGGCGCCAGCACCGGCCCGTGGGACTGAGCATGGCCGGGGTGGTGCAGGCCGTTGAGGTGCGACATCATGGCCGCAGGCGGGGTGCCCAGGCCGCGGGACAGGTGCTGCTCACCGCGGGTCAGCATGGCAGTGTGGTGCGCGTCGAAGTTGGGGCTGAGCATTTTGTCGTGGCCCGGCGGCCCGTAGTTGGGCAGGCTCTGCTGCGCGTTGTGGAGGCCGCCCAGCCCGTTGCCCAGCGGCGTGGCGGCCAGCGGGGACAGGCTCTGGCTCATGCCGGGCATCTCCTTGTAGGGGCTGTAGAGGTTGTTCATGGCCGGGAGCCCGCGCTCGTCGCGCATGAGGGTGAAGCTGCCGCTGACGTTGCCCGACAGGCGCTGGTGGTGGTGGTGGTGGTGGTGGTGCGGGTGGTGGTGCGGGTGCGGGTGGTGGAACTTGTCCGACACGGTGGAGATGGGCGGCAGCGGCTGGAGCGGCGTCAGCGTGGTGTAGGTGTTGCTCATGCCCATGCCGGGCGGGGACGAGTCGCAAGACATGCTCATGGCGTGATGGAGCGGGATGGAGAGCTCGGGCCGGTAGTCGCCGCCGTCCAGGATCGAGGCCATGCTAGTGACCATGGCCGAGCGCGATGCCGCCGCCGCTGCCGCTGCCGCCGTGCCCAGCTCCTGGTGCGCCGTTGGCGGCGGCGGCGGGCCCCGCAGCGAGCCAGCAGCGCCGCGGCCCGCGTGGTGGGGGCTGGGGCTGGCCAGCAGCTCCTGCTCATGGCTCGGGCCCCCGCCGCCGCCCCTCCCCCCCCTGCCGCCGCCTGTCGGGCAACGTCAGCGGCAGCTTCACCCTCATGCGCGACGA
>NW_024412397.1:18537995-18550671 GCF_014898765.1 Herpailurus yagouaroundi
GGAGGCTGCGAGCGGCTCCCCAGGCTGGCCGTGCCCTCGCGCGGGCTCCGCCCGCCCTCGCCAGCCCCGCAGAGCCGGGCGGCCTCGGGCCGGAGGCGAGCGGCTTCTCGGGGAGGGGGCTGCGCGGCCCCGCGGCTCGGGAGGCGGAGGGAGCCGGCCAGGATTGATGTCTAAATCAATGCCGTTTCTAGGCGCTTCTCTCTGCTCCTCTCCATCTTCCTCAAAGGCAAATCGCCTCCCGAGGGTGATTTCCTCTCCCTTCGCAAAGTCAGCGTGAGGAGAGTGGAAAGCGCAGCCCCACGCGAGGCACTGCGGGCCAGGAGGCTCTGGGATGAGCCCCCAAACGGAGCTCCGCGGCGGAGCGCCCTGCTTGTCCCCCGGCCACCCCCCCCCCCCCCCCCCGCTTACTCCCCA
This sequence comes from Herpailurus yagouaroundi, assembly GCF_014898765.1. NCBI lineage: Eukaryota > Metazoa > Chordata > Mammalia > Carnivora > Felidae > Herpailurus > Herpailurus yagouaroundi. The sequence continues at coordinate 18,538,410 of NW_024412397.1, forward strand.
CGCCGGGATATTCCTTCCTCCCACGGAGCCGCTCTCCCAGCCGCGGCACGGGGCGAGGCCTGTCCCCTGGTTGCCCTACTGGCTCCCAACTGGGCCCCCAGTTTGTTGGGATCTGGTAGGGGAGACCCCTAGTCTCCGACGCCAAACCCGGCTCTGCTCAAAGCAGGCCTGGCTGCTTCTGATTTAATTATTCGCTGATGAATTAGACAGCTGCAATTGTCGTGAAAAATCAGCGGTCACTATTGATTCCTGGAGCCAGCGGGAGCGGGGAGGCCGCGGGGGTGCGGGGAAGGGAGGGGAGTGGGCCCGGCCCACGGGGGCCCTCGAGCGGGTGCCCTGGCCTGACCCCCCGGCCCCGGCCCGGGTCGCGCACGCGGCAGGGTCGGGCCACCGGGACTCGGGCTCCTCTCCTCGAGCTAGGCCCGGCGGGGGGAGGGGGGGGCGCGGGCTCGGGGTGGGGGCTGCGCTCGCCCCTTTGGGAGGAGACCTTTGGGAGGCGAAGACGCAGGGCGGGAGGTGGCGAGATGCTCCCCCGGGGTCAACCGGGCCACCCCCCCAGCAGGCGCCCCAGGCCTGGCGCCCGCGTTCTGGAGGCGGAAGGGCGGACCGCGGGCGCTTCCGGTCCCGGCTCTCGGGGCGCGGGTTTTGTAGGACCGCCGCCCGCTCCAGGCCTGGCCCCGCGAGGCGCAGCGGCTCGCAGGGCCGCCGCGGGACGACGGGCCCGGGACGCCGGCTCCGAGCACAGGCCGTCCTCCTCGAGGGCAGGGCGCGCCGCACGCGGTCCGTAATGGTGAGTTCCCGCCGCCGGAGCAACAAGTCTGGGTGTCCTCCAGGCGGGACCCAGGAGCCCCGAGGGCAGCGCGTGCGCCTTGCTTCTCCTTCGCTCAGGATCGGGGCCAGGAATGTCGTCCTGAGGAGGAGTATCTGTGCGTTCTCAGAGCAAGGAGCGGACGCGGTTGTGTGGACCGTACATGCTGAAGGAACCATTATGGTTCTATTGACACGAACATGTAGAGGGACTTGATACATCCAAGTAGTGTAGGAATAGCTCCCTCCCTCCCCCGAATCTATCAGAAAAGCACTGGAAGCCAGGGGGTAGTCTTTCGGTGTGTAGATTTTGTGTTCTCCTCTTGGGTCGTCTTTACATCACAGTTTGAAATGACCCCATTTTATTTTTTTTTTAATTTTTTTCAACGTTTTTATTTATTTTTGGGACAGAGAGAGACAGAGCATGAACGGGGGAGGGGCAGAGAGAGAGGGAGACACAGAATCGGAAACAGGCTCCAGGCTCTGAGCCATCAGCCCAGAGCCTGACGCGGGGCTCGAACTCCCGGACCGCGAGATCGTGACCTGGCTGAAGTCGGACGCTTAACCGACTGCGCCACCCAGGCGCCCCGAAATGACCACGTTTTATAGGAATCACAAATTATACAGGAAATGCATAGGCCACGTGGAGTTGAAATAATGAGAGTTTCACAGTCCTCATTCCCGATGTTTCATTTTTCTCTTGGTCTCTTCTTAAAACTACTTTTAAGTGCTTACTACCTACTTTTCTTGGCGAAAGGTGTTCTTCAGACTTTATCCGGAAAGGAGTTGTGCCCAGGCTCCCTGGAGATCAGATATAGAGTCAAAACTACATTGCCTGCTTCAAAATCCATGGGGCTGAGTATAGGTCACTGAACACAAAATGGCCTTTCCTCTCTTGCTTACTGAGATGGTTTAATGGATTTTGTAATGGTATCAGACTGGGGAAACCTGGTCTCGGGGCTTTGTGTTCACCTAAACCTAACACAACGCACTGTGTTAAATTCCTTGCCTTATCAATGTAAATCTGTAACAAGGGAGTGGAATTTCTTAGGGCAATTCTGAAACGTCATGTTTTGATACACATGTTTCAAACATGGTTCCTGAGTCTAAATGTGAAAAGTCCTCAGAATTTTCCATTTAGTTGATTCTGGGCTTGAAAGATTTCTGAAAATCCTTTGAATAGTATTCTACATACATGTGCTACAAAACTATGATATTTAATTTTCAGTTTTTACTATTAGTCCTTCCCCTCCCCTTTTAAATCAGGGGGTTTTGTGTGGAAGGAGTGAGTTATGGTTGATTTCAGCTTTCAGGGGAGTAGAGGAGGGGTGAATGGAAACATTTTAAAGAATTCACAAACCAAGTAAGGTTAAATAGCTGATTAAAGCAAAGATTTTTTTGTGTTATAAGGGGACCTAGTTTTTGTCTTTGCAGACACAGCTCCTTCAAAGTCCCTGAACTTTTCCACCCACTGTGTGCCCCGTGAATGTCAGCTCATATCTGAAGTTTCAGTTGCCTTTTTTTACACCTATTTTTTGATGCTGTTTGCAAATCTAATTTCTTTTGAATAAAATTATTTCACAGTTTTTATTTTTCGTGCTCATACTTAGTTTTTCTCCCTAGCTCTTATTTTAAAATTCTCTTTCAGAGACTTTTACTTCATCAAATTACTTATTACTTAAATGGCATTACTCATAGTGGTAACCGACACCATGAGGTATCATGGCCGACTTTGGTAAATGACGTCTAGTCCTAGTTTAGTTAAAATGATAATTTTTTTGTACTTGACTCTTGCATCAAGAAGAATTTACCTTTGTTAAATATCTCAATTTAAATATTGGAGCATAAGTGGGGTAGCAACCAGATGCAATAATCAGAATATAGGCGAGTTCTTGAAAACTCTAAGTGTTGTACAGAAAATTATGATGATGGTTAATTGATTTATTCATTGATTTGTTCATTTAAAAAATATTTATTGAATGCCTACTATGTGCATGTTAGAGCTGTTGGTATAACCAAGAGAAGCTGCCTTAAACCAACTGAGTATTTAGAAAAGAATTTTCATGGAAGAAACCAGGTAGCTCACAGAAGCAACAGAAATGCAAGAGGTACAAGCTTGGAAAACACTTAAGGACCAGGGGAGAATAGGAGCTAGAGCAGGGTCAAGGTCACTCCATGCAACAGACAGCCTCTGCTGGTGCAGCCAAGAGTAACTTCTCTGCTATCCCTGTATTTTTACGTTGCCTCTACAAGAACCAGCTGGATGCCTCCCTAACTATGAGAAGGTGAGAAGAGGGTCATTGCATTCTACTTACACTGCATACTGTAGGGAGGTACTTTAAAATAAGAATGATATTTGGATCAAGGGCAGTAAAAAAACCCCAGAAAACAAACAAAAGCACCCAGAAATATGTTACCACATAGGTGCTGGGGATAGAACAATAAACAAGTTATATATGGACCCTACCCTCATGAATCCTGTATTTTAGTGGAATATTTTATTTCATATTTTAAAATATTCATATTTATAATACTTACTATTAACTAATACAATTTTAAAAATTCATTTAAAATATTTATACTTTAAAATGTTTTATACTTGCATGAATTTTTATATTCTTTGTATAAAAGAGGGGAAAAAACAGTTATTCAGATACCATCTCAAAGTAATGGGCTAACTTTCCTAATTTTCTTTCTTTTTTTTTTTTTTTTAATAGAGAGCGCTGAGTGGGAGAGAGAGGGGCAGAGGGACAGAAAGAGAGAGAGAATCTTGAATGGAAGCCAAAATAACTTTGAGAGAGCAAGAATCTTAAGCAGTCTCCACACTCAGTGTGGAACTTGATACGGGGTTTGACTAGGGGCTGGATCCTATGACTCTGGGCTCATGACCTAAGCTGACATTAAGAGTCGGTTGCTCAACCAACTGAGTCATCCAGGCGCCCCTATTTTTTTTGTTGTTGTTGTCTTTTGGGTATGGTTGGATGTTGGTCAGGAGGCACAAGTCAGAAATTACTGATGTAGGAGGTGCTGTGTCAGGTCCATCACCCTCAGTCTCAAGGTCAAGAGTGTGGTAGAAACAAGTTCTGAAACTGGAGAAAGGGCCCTGTATTTCGGTCCCAGTCCTATTCTTGTCTTCTGTGTGATTGTGGTCTACATTCTGTAGATGCTCCCTGAGGTCCTCTCCATGCTTCCAGTCTGATTTAATATAGATCCCCTTTTATCAAAATGGGGTCTTTATGGTGATTGCCTTAATTTTCTGAGGGCTTTCTTTTAGCTATTCTAAAATTAGTTATGGAGCTTACAGCCTTAAAAAGCTATTTCTGATGGGATACATTTGTAATGATTAACTTCATATTCCAAAAAGCTTTTAGGATTTTCATTTTCATAAATGAATTTTCTTTTATTTCTAATTACAAGTGATTTAGCTCAGTGAATGGGCTTGTTGCTTTCGGTTTCAGATTACATTCTGGGTTTTTCCTATCTGTAACTAATTTTCAGACCAAGAAAGGCAGAAGGAATAGAAGACAAAGTGAGAGAACAGAAACTGTCATGATTTAAAGTAATTGGGGAGCCTAGAATTGCTTCAGAGATATGTTTTTTAAAAATATATATTTACTACAGATTGTTGACAGGTATTGCTTTTGAAGAGAATTTTAAGTTTTATGTGGACAAAATTACTTGACGGAGCAAAATCCTTGTTTAAACCCTATTTCTTCAAGGTGGAACCATGGTGATATTTACTATATCATCAAAGCGTCCTGACTGGAAAGATGTGGGAACAGTTTCAAGGGTCATGTTTAACATTAGGTTTGTTACACAATATAAGCAAACAGTGGCAACCCTGGATATTTTGTATTCTTGGTATTCTGAAAAAAAAAACAAAACAAAACTGGGTGTCAAGCAAATGAACCCATATTAAACCAGGGTCAGTTGCTTTGTACATGAGCCCTATGTATGACCTATCTTATTTTATTTTAAGTTTTTTAGAGTAACCTCTACACCCAATGTGGGGCTTGATCTCACAACCCAGAGATCAAGAGTGTCATGCTCTATCGACTCACTGACTGAGCCAGGCAGACACCCTTGTATGACCCATTTTAAAAATGAATAATCCCTTGGCAAATCAGTCATTTAAAAACATATGTACTAAAAATATTGATTTTTGCATTTTGGGGTTGCTGACAGTAGTGGGTGTTTGGGGTGGGGTAGGTGGAGCCAAGTTGGCAGCATGAGGAGTCATATCTATAGGAGTTTATTGATCCATAACGGGGTAAGATTTTTTTCCTCTGCTAATTACCCCTTTCCCTATGACATTTCAAATCCTGCTCAGCCTTTAATATTATGTTTGTAAACTTTCTGGGTGAGATCCTTAGTAGGAAATGGATTTTATGTTGCAACCCTAGCACATATATATGCACATTTCAGGAATGAGAGACATCTTTTTCAATGCCCTATTGTAGTGAAACCTGTGAAATTAATTACTAAAATGTAGAGCCTGGTGTGATGGTTCTGAGATGTGTTATTTTCTTCTCTGTATAGCATTTGTTTTTCTTACTGCTCATTCCGTACCTGTCAGGTAAACCTTGGTATTATTATTTGTGTATGAAGTTTATTGCCTGTTTTAGATGTTAAGCACTTGAGGATGCCATCCAGGAGGGAAGTCTCCAGTGGCATGCCACAGGGCTCTTGATCCTATCTTGTTCAATATTTTTATTAAAGTCTTTACTGAAGGTGTCAAATTTGTAGGTGACACAAAGCTGTCAGCCGTAGCTAATATACTGAAAGGTGCAGTCGAGATTCAAAGTGAAATGTAAATGTTGGAATGAAAACCAACATGATGTAACTTAACAAAGACCAGTACAAAAGCCCTTTACTGAGACTGACAAATATAAATCAAGGGAGGTTCTTGGATTGTGACAGCAGTGCAGTGTGAAAAGATGGGGAGATTAATTTACTATAAATGCAAAACAATCCAAAAGCATTATGCTGCGTGCACGTGCACACACACACACACACACACACACGCGTAATCGTAGGATGTGTTACTAAAAACATGATATATAGCTTACAAGGAAGATAACAGGTCCCCTGCATTCTGGGCTGGAGATTTATCTAGCTCTAGCTGCCTTGCTTTATTTTACACATTGATAAGTTAGAGATTAGTATGGGCTCTCAGGATGTGAGGGAAGAGGAAACTATACTTTATGTGGAAGAGTTAGGGCAAATGTTTAGCCTAGAGAAGAGGCAAATGATGTGGTATGTGATTTCCACTTCAAATATTTGCCTAGCTGTCACATGGCAGACAGGGTAGAGAAGTTTTTCCTGCTCCCTGCGGCAGTGTTAGGACTAAAGGGTAAAAGTGACAGAAGATCTGACTTTGATCCTAATAATTAAGGTTTTCCAAGAATGCAGGGAGTTGCCACATGAAGGGGTGAATTCTTCACCCATAGGAGTATTTTGCAAAGGCTGAGTGACTGTCTGGCTCGAATGCTTATTAGTAAGCATCAGCTGAATTAGGTGGCAGATTGAAATAGATGATCTCTCTGGTTGAATTCAAGAATTTGCTGAGTTGAATGTTAAAAAAATTTTTTGAAAGTGATTTTATATAGATTTAAAGAGAGAGAGAGTGTTACTGCTATTCAAGCTTGTACGATTTTCTATCGTAAGGCACTATAAGTCCATTTACCCTTTCATGAAAAATACAACTTTGTTTCTTATCTGCATTTTTAAAATCCAAAGAAAAGCTTTGAAAACCAAAAGTGTCTTTTTAACATTCTTATTTTTTAATGTTTTTTTTAAATGTTTATTTATTTTTGAGAGAGAGGGAAAGAGAGAGAGGAGGGAGGGACAGAGAGAGAGAGAGAGAGAGAGAGAGAGAGAGAGAGAAAGAGACAGAAGGTCTGAAGCAGGCTCTGGGCTGGCAGCAGAGAGCCAGATGTGGGGCTTGAATTCACGAACTGTGAGATCATGAGCTAAGCCGGAAGTCGGTCATTTAACCAACTGGGTCACCCAAACGCCCCCTAAAAGTGCTTTGACTCTTATGTTGAAATCACCTTAACTAAATGGATATGAGATTGTTTCAGTGTTTAATATACTCAGAATGAGCATTCATTCATATCTCTGCAGAAATATTTTGTGTTTGATTACAGGGTACTGACTCAGACCCTGCTAGTGGTTGTGTAATATACGATTTTTGCCACTAACGTCTTTCAAATATCTGAAAAATTTTCAATTCTAAATCTATCTCCAAAGAATTTGGGTAAGGGATTGTTATTATTAGCTATCCTACAATTAGATCTTGTTTCCTCAGGGTAACTTGAATCCATTGGCCAGAAATCTACTTAAGCTCTATTACTTCCCCATGCTAGCATGATTCTCAAGAACTATTATCTGATCTCTAAAACTTGTCACAGGAGGATTTTGCTCTACGAGCCAAATTTATACTCTATAGTGAAACAATTAAGTTGATCTGCCATTTCCGTATTTATTTTATGAAGAGGTTGGTGGCAGAAATTTTCAATGTCAGGGGTCTCCTCCCAAAGCATATTTGATATTACTTTAGTCTGGCACTGGGTGACAATATCACACTTTTCTGGTCTAGGTGGACGATATAGTAGGATCAGTTAATGGCTTTCATTTTACAAATCTTTTCTATAACTATTACTCATTCTGTAGACATTAATGGAACACCTACTCCCATCTAACCCTCGCTAGTCAACACTGTTACAAAGATGAAAGAGATCAAGATCGCAGCCTTAATATGCTCACACACTCATTCGATCCTCAAAACAAATCTGCTAGATAAGCAGGGCAGATATTGTTGCACTCATGTTAAAGATGAAAAAATGGGAGTCTCAGGGAAGTTAAATGACTTGCTTAGGGTCACACGTCTAATAAGTGCTAGAGCAGGACTTGAATGCAAGGCTTTCGTTCAGAGTCTACTTACTTTTCCACACACAATGAGAATCTGTTGTTTGTGATACAAAATGTATCTTCTCCTCACCCAACCCTTAGGCTGCTCAGAATTTGTAGCCACTTCCGGTGTTTGGAAAATGCATTGTGAAATGAGTTTTTATGGAAGATGGGTCTCCACTTCTTACTATGAAAGCCAACATGCCAACGCTCCCTTTTGTCAGCCTGTGGCAGTTGGGACTCAGGAAAATCAACTAAGCTCAGCCAAGTAAATACACTTCTCTGGAGGGAAGACACCAAAGAACAAAAAAAAATGGGGACAGCCTAGAATAAGTCCAGGTGAAGCTGGGGTGGCAGCAGCAGCTTATCAATCAGGCTGGTTCTTTGGCTATGATTCCTTATATTTAAACTTCACTGATTTCAGACCGTTTTCTAGAGTTGGCATCCTCTTTGTTCTATTCTGTGAGCCATCTGATTTCCTTTCACTAAATTTGTCGGCACATTTAGCCCGAGTCCGTTTCTGTTGTTTCCAAGCAAGAGCTTTGACCAGAAGAGATCCGTTTTGTAGATGCGGTGATGGACATTGGTCCTATTTTGTATGTATTTTGAAAAGAGACTTGACAGGATTCGTTGAGGGACTGGATATGGAATGTGAGAGAGAGGAGTCAAGGGTGACTTCGTAAGTTTTGGTCTGAGTTATTGAAAGAATAAGCCTGCCATCAGTCTCAGCTCTTTATTAACTACAAACCACCCCTAAAATAGCGGACTAAACCAACTACCATTTTGTTATCTTTTAAACATTTTATTGGTTTGGGCTTTTTACAGTATAATGGCTGTGCGTTTTGAAAGGGGGAGCTTCCTGAGAGTGAACATTTCAGAACCAGAAGGGAGCTGCATGAGCTTTTCTGACTGAGCCTCAGAACTCACATAGTGTCACTTCCACCATATTCTGTGGCTAGAATTATGCACAGGCTCATCCAGGTTAAAAGAGATGGGGACAATGAGGTGTCAAAGAACTTGAAGCCATGATTTAAAACTGTCATGCCATTTACTAGGGAGTTCTAAGAAAGCTTTCTTTCTTTTTCTTAGAAGCTCCTAGGGAAAGACAGGGAGAGAAACAAGCTGAGGCGGGGAGATCATGTGTTCGAATATTGTAAGTAGAGATGTCTATTAGGTGTTCAAGAGGAGATATTTGGTAGGTTAATTGGATGAGTCAGGAGTTCAGGTAAAAAAAAATTGAGGCTAAAGTTATAAATTTAAGAGTTGTATATATAAAAATGGTTTGTCCAGTCATGAGACTGGTTGAGAAAGATTGTCTAGAAATGTAGCTTTATAATGTTTTGAAACCAGGGAATGTAACGCTGCTAGCTTTGTTGTTCTTGCTCAAAATTGCTTTGGTCATTCAGGGTCTTTTGTGGTTCTAAATGAGTTTTAGGATTATTATTATCATTATTATTATTTTTGAGAGAGAGAGAACGAGAGAGAGAGAGAGAGAGAGAGAGAGAGAGAGAGCAAGCAGGAGGGGCAGAGAGAGAGGGAGACACAAAATCCGAAGCAGGCTTCAGGCTCTGAGCTATCAGCACAGAGCCCAATGTGGGGCTTGAACTCATGAACCATGCGATCATGACCTGAGTTGAAGTCGGATGCTTAACCTACTGAGTCACCCAGGTGCCCGTTTTGTATTTCAGTAAAAAATGCCATTGGGATTTTGATGAGAATTGTGTTGAATCTATAGATCACTTTGGTAAGTATGGATATTTAAAAAATATCAGTTCTTTCATTGCATGAACATGGAATGTCCTTCTATTTATTTGTGACTTTTAAAATTTCTTTTGTCATTGTTTTATAATTTTCATTGTACAGTCTTTCAACTCTTCTGTTAAGTTTATTCCTAAGTATTTTACTTTTTTGATGCTATTGCAAATGGAATTTTTTCTTAATTTCCTTTTCAGATAGGTTGTCAGTGAACAGAAACATAACTAATTTTTGTATGTTGATTTTGTATTTTGTTACTTTACTGAATTTGCTTACTCTAACAGTTTTTGTTTTCTATGTACAAAATCATATCATCTGCAAGCAGAGATAGTTTTACTTCTTTCTTTCTAATTTATATGGCTTTATTTCTTTTTCTTGCCTAATCGCTCTGGCAGGATGTCTGGTAATATGTTGAACAGGAGAAATGAGAGTGGGCATCCTTGCCTTGTTCTGGATCTCAGAGAGAAAGCTTTCAACTTTTCATTGCTGAGTATGAGCTTTTTATAAGTGGATTTTATTGTATTGAGGTAAGCTTCTTCTATACCTAATTTGTGGAGAGTTTTTATCGTGAAAGGGTATTAAATATTGCCAAATACTTTCTTTGCATCTATTGCAATGATTGTGTGGTTTTTAGCCTTCATTTTGTGAGTGTGGTGTATTACATTGATTGATTTGCATGTGTTGAACCATCCTTGAATCCCAGGGGTAAATTCTACTTGGTCATGGTGTGTGATTCTTCTAATATGCTGTTATATTCAGTTTGCCAGTGTTTTGTTGAGAATTTTTGCATCAATGTTTACCAGGAATATTGGCCTATAGTTTTCTTTTCTCGTGTTTTTTCTGGCTGTGGTATCAGTTTGAAGCTTTCTCATAGAATGAATTTGGAAGTGTTTCTTCTAATTTTGGAAGTCTTTAAGAAGGATTGGTATTAATTCTTTCTTTCTTTTTAACATTTTTTTAACGTTTATTTATTTTTGAGACAGAGAGAGACAGAGCATGAACAGGGGGGAGGGTCAGAGAGAGAGGGAGACACAGGCTCCAGACTCTGAGCTGTCAGCACAGAGCCCGATGCGGGGCTCGAACTTGTGAACCAGGAGATCATGACCTGAGCCGAAGTCAGACGCTTAACCAACTGAGCCACCCAGGTGTCCCAAATTCTTTAAATGTTTGGTAGAATTCACCCATTAAACCATCTAGTCCTGGGCTTTTCTCTGTTGGGAGGTTTTTGATTACTTTTTTTAATCTCTTTGTTTGTTTTTGGTATGTTCAGATTTTCTATTTTTTCTTGATTCAGTTTTGGTAGGTTGTATGTGTCTAGGAATTTATGTATTTCCTCTAGATTGTCCAGTTTGTTGGTGTATACTTGTTCATAATAGCCACTTATGAACTTTTTATTCCTGTGGGATCAGTTATAATGTCTCCTCTTTCATTTCTGATTTTGAGTCTTCTCTCTCTCACTTTTTTAGTCTAGCTAAGATTTTGTTGATTTTGTTTTTATTTTCAAAATGCCAAGTCATAGTTTCATCAATTAAAAAAACATTTTTCTATTCTCTGTTTCATTTATTTCTGCTCTAATATTTATTATTTCCTTCTTTCTGCTAATTTTGGGCTTACTTTGTTTTTCTTTTTCTAGTTCCTTGAGTTGTAAATGTAGGTTTTTTATTTGAAATCTTGCTTCTTTTTCAGTATAGGTGTTTATTGCTATGAACTTCCCTTTTAGTACTGCTTTTGCTGCATCTTCTAAGTTTTGGTATGTTGTGTTTCATTTGTCTTGACATATTTTACAATTTCCTTTTTTATTTCTACCTAGCTCCAATAGTTATTTGAATATGTTGTTTAATTTTCATGTATTTGTGAATTTTCCTATTTTTTTTCTATTGTTGACATCTGGTTTCAGTGCATTGTGATTGGAAAAGATATTTCAAATTTCCTCCATATTTTTAAGTTTGTTAAGACTTATTTTGTGATCTGTCATGTGCTCTATCCTAGAGAATGTTCCATATGCACATGGAAATATTTTTTTTGGTGGTTACCATTTTATATTAAAGCAATCTGTTTTAAGCTGGTAACAACTTCAGTCACATACAAACACCCTACACTTTACCCTCTGACACATTCACACTTTATGTCATTGTTATTAGATTTTGCTTCTTTCTATATTGTGTTGAATTGACAAATTTCTGTTGTTGTAATTATTCTTACTATATCTACCTTTTAATTCATATAACTAGGGTTAAAAATGATTTGCATGCCACCATTACAGTATTGGAATATTCTCTTTGTCTATTTCTATTTACCTTTAGCATTGAAATTTTTACTTTCATATGCTTTCATGTTGTTGTTTAACATATTTTTATTCAACTTGAAGAACTCTCTTTAGCGCTTCTTGTAAGCCACATCTAGTGGAGATGAACCCCCTTAGTTTTTGTTTATCTCCTACATTCTTAAAGGACAGTTTTCCTGGGTACAATATTCTTGGTTGGCAGTTTTTTTTTTCTTTCTGTACCTTGAATATATCATCCCATTCTCTCCTGGTTTGCAAGGTTTCTGAACTTTTGGGCTTTATTTATCTGGATGTCCTTTTCCTTCTGTAGATTTGGGAGGTTTTTAGTCATTACTTCTTTAAATAATTGTTCTGTCTCTTTATCTCTTTTGGGAATCCCATAATGCATATATTGATTCATTCAGTGGTTTACTATAAGTACCATAGGCCTTCTTCATTCTTCTTTTCCTCCTCCCCTCCTCCTCCTCCCCCTCCTCTTCCCCTCCTCCTCCTCCTCCTCCTCCT
>NW_024412397.1:18551071-18665952 GCF_014898765.1 Herpailurus yagouaroundi
CCTCCTCCTCCTCTTCCTCCTCCTGCTTCTTCTTCTTCTTCTTCTTCTTCTTCTTCTTCTTCTTCTTCTTCTTCTTCTTCTTCTTCTTTGGTTCCTCTTATGAGATAATTTCAAATAACCAGTCTGTGAGTTCACTAATCTTTCTTCTGCTTGGTTGAATCTGTTGTTGAAGTTCTCTGTTGAATTTTTCAGTTCAGTCACTGTGTACTTCAGCTCCAGGACTTCCGTTTGGTTCTTTTTTATGGTTTCTGTCTCTTTTTTCAATTTCTTATTTTGTTCATATATTGTTTTCCTGATTTGTTTAGTTGTCTATCTCTATCTCCTTGTAACCCACTGAGCTTTTTAAGGATTATTATTTTGAATTTGTTAAGCAGTTCATGGACCTCTATTTCTTTAGGGTCAGTTACTGGTTTATTAGTTTCTTTTGATGGTTTCCTGTTTACCTGATTCTTCATGATCCTTGTAGCCTTGGGTTGATGTCTGTGCATTTAAAGAAGGAGTAACCTCTTCCCATCTTTGCAGACTGGTTTTTGCAGGTAAAGACCTTCTCCTGACAGGACCATGGATGCGTGAGACTCCCTCCATAATCATAGCCTAGAAGCAAACAAGCCATGGGGCTGTTTCTGAGTCTGTAGTTGGGTCTGTGGTTGGTGGACCTATTACTGGGGGTGTGGGATGGAAAGGCTGGTGACAGGACCTCACACAAGAAGGGTTGGAGTTGAGTCCATGGAGGAATAGGGCTGCTTCCAGGTCTGAAGCTGGGTCTTGGTTGGTCTGCAACCAGTGAATAGTCCTGTCTTCTCAAAGTGACATTCCTCAGTTTTGTGCTCCACTGGGATGTCAACCTCCTATCCGGATTATAAAGCTCTCACAAAGGTACCTTTTTGTCTATGGGTGGTTGCCAAGTGTTTCTGTGAGACGATGAATGCTGGGTATGTCCTATTCTGCCATTATGCTGACCTCCATTTTTTTTTAAGTCCTAGTACTCTTCTTGACCTTTGGAAACCACCAATTTATTCTTTATTTCTGTAGTTTTGTCATCTTAAGAATGTCTTGTAAGTAGAATTGTATGGTATACAACTTTTTGAGAATCGCTTTTCACTCAGCTTAATTCCTTGAAGGTATATGTAGATTGTATATCAATAATCTGTTCCTTTTTATTGTTGAATATTATTCCATGGCGTGGTTGTATCACAGTTCGTTTAACTATGCAGCTGTTGAAGATTGTTTCCAGTTTTTGGCTATTTCATGAATAAAACTGCCATGAACTTTCATGTACAGGTTTTTGTGTAAAGATATGTCTTCACAGTTCTGGGATAAATGTCCAATTATGCAGTTGGTGGGTTATCTGGTAGTTGTATGTTTCACTTTTTAAGAAACTACAAAATTTTTTCCAGAGTGACTGTATAATTTTATCTTCTCACCAGTAATGTGTGAGTGATTTAGTTTCTCTACATCTTCACCATCTTAGGTGTTGTCCATATTTATGTAATAATGTCTCATTGTAGTTTTAATTTGTATTTCTTTAGTGGATATTAATGTAGAACATCTTTTCATGTACTTATTTGCCATTTGGACATATGCTTCAGTGAAATGTCTATTCATGTCTTTTGCCCATTTTCTTTTTTTTCTCATTTTTTTTAAATTTATTTTTTTAATTTACATCCAAGTTGGTTGGCATATAGTGTAACAATGATTTCAGGAGTATATTCCTTAATACCCTTTACCCACTTAGCCCATTTCCCTCGCACAACCCCTCCAGCAACCCTCTGTTTGTTCTCTATATTTAACAGTTTCTTATGTTATGTCCCCCCTTACTGTTTTTATATTATTTTTGCTTCCCTTCCCTTATGTTCATCTGTTTTGTATCTTAAAGTCCTCATATGAGTGAAGTCATATGATCTTTGTCTTTCTTTGAATAATTTCGCTTAGCATAATGCCCTCTAGTTCCATCCACATAAGTGCAAATGGCAAGATTTCATTTTTTTTGATTGCTGAGTAATACTCTATTGTGTGTGTGTGTGTGTATATATATATATATATGTATATATATATATATACCACATCTTCTTTATCCATTCATCCTTCGATGGACATTTTGGGCTTTTTCCATACTTTGACTATTGTTGATAGTGCTGCTATAAATATTGGGGTGCATGTGCCCCTTCAAAACATCATACCTGTATCCCTTGGATAAATACCTAGTAGTGCAATTGCCGGGTTGTAGGGTAGTTTTATTTTTAATTTTTTGAGGAACCTCTATACTGTTTTCCAGAGTGGCTGCACCAGTTTGCATTCCCACCAGCAGTGCAAAAGAGATCCTCTTTCTCCGCATCCTCGCCAACATCTGTCATTGCCTGAGTTGTTAATGTTAGCCATTCTGACAGGTGTGAGGTGGTATCTCATTGTGGTTTTAATTTGTATTTCCCTGATGAAGAGTGATGTTGAACATCTTTTCATGTGTTGGTTGGCCATCTGGATGTCTTCTTTGGAAAAGTGCCTATTCATGTCTTTTACCTATTTATTCACTGGATTATTTATTTTTCAGGTGTTGAGTTTGATAAAGTCTTTATAGATTTTGGATACTAACCCTTTATCTGATATATCGTTTGCAAATATCTTCTCCCAGTCTGTCAGTTGACTTTACTTTTGCTGATTGTTTCCTTCACTGTGCAGAAGCTTTTTATTTTGATGAGGTCCCAGTAGTTCATGTTTGCTTTTGTTTCCCTTGCCTCTGGAGACGTGTTGAGTAAGAAGTTGCTGTGGCTGAGGTCAAAGAGGTTTTTGCCTGCTTTCTCCTCTAGTATTTGATGGCTTCCTGTCTTACGTTTAGGTCTTTCAACCATGTTGAGTTTATTTTTGTGTATGGTGTAAGACAGTGGTCCTGGTTCATGCTTCTGCATGTTGCTGTCCAGTTTTCCTAGCACCATTTGCTGAAGAGACTGTCTGTATTCCATCGGATATTCTTTCCTGCTTTGTCAAAGATTAGTTGGCCATACATTTATGGGTCCATTTCTGGATTCTCTATTCTGTTCTATTGATCTGAGTGTCTGTTTTTGTGTCAGTACCATACTGCCTTGATGATTACAGGTTTGTAATACAGTTTGAAGTCCAGGATTGTGATGCCTCCAGCTTTGGTTTTCTTTTTCAAGATTGCTTTGGCCATTTGGGGTCTTTTCTGGTTCCATACAAATTTTAGGATTGTTTGTTCTGTGTGAAGAATGCTGGTGTTATTTTAATAGGGATTGCATTGAATATGTAGATTGCTTTGGGTAGTATTGACATTTTAACAATATTCTTCCTATCCAGGAGCATGGGCTATTTTTCTAGGTTTTTTTGTGTCTTCTTCAATTTCTTTCATAAGCTTTCTAGAATTTTCAGTGTATAGGTTTTTCACCTCTTTGGTTAGATTTATTCCTAGGTATTTTATGTTTTTTGGTGCAATTGTAAATGGGATCAAATCCTTGTTTTCTCTTTCTGTTGCTTCATCATTGCTGTATAGGAATGCAACCTATTTCTGTGCATTGATTTTATATACTGCAACTTTGCTGAATTCATGGATTGGTTCTAGCAGTTTTTTGGTGGAATCTTTTGGGTTTTCCATATAGAATCTCATGTCATCTGTGAGGAGTGAAAGTTTGACCTCCTCCTGGCTGATTTGGATGCCTTTTATTCCTTTGTGTTGTCTGATTGCTGAGGCTAAGACTTCCAATACTATGTTGAATAACAGTGGTGTGAGTCGACATCCCTGTCTTGTTCCTGACCTTAGGGAGAGAGCTCTCATTTTTTCCCCATTGAGGATGATATTAGCGGTGGGTCTTTCATATATGGCTTTTATGATCTTGAGGGATGAACCCTCTGTCCCTCCTTTCTTGAGGGTTTTTATCAAGAAAGGATGCTGTATTTTGTCAAATGCTTTTTCTGCATCTTTTGAGAGGATCATGTGGTTCTTATCCTTTCTTTTATTGCTGTGATGTATCACATTGATTGTTTTGAGGATATTGAACCAGCCCTGCATCTCAGGTATAATTCCCACTTGGTTATGGTGAATAATTTTTTTAATGTACTGTTGGATCTGGTTGGGTAGTATCATGTTGAGGATTTTGCATCCATTTTCATCAGGGAAATTGGTATGTAGTTCTTTGTCTGGTTTTGGAATCAAGGTAATGCTGGCTTCCTAGAAAAAGTTTGGAAGTTTTCCTTCCATTTCTAATTTTTGGAGCAGCTTCAAGAGAATAGGTGTTAACTCTTCTTTAAATGTTTGGTAGATTTCCCCTGGAAAGCCATCTGGCCCTGGACTCTTGTTTTTGGGGGAGATTTTTGGTTACTAATTTGATTTCTTTACTGGTTATGGATCTATTCAAATTTTCTATTTCTTCCTGTTTCAGTTTTGGTAGTGTATATGTTTCTAGGAATTTGTCCATTTCTTCCAGATTGCTCATTTCATTGACATATAATTGCTTGTAATATTCTCTTATTATTGTTTGTGTTTCTGCTTTGTTGGTTGTGATCTCTCCTCTTTCATTCTTGATTTTATTTACTTGGGTCCTTTCCTTTTTCTTTTTGATCAAACTGGCTAGGGGTTTATCAATTTTTTTAATTTTTTCAAAGAACCAGCTTCTGGTTTCATTGATCCGTTCTACTGTTTTTTGTTTGTTTGTTTTTTGTTTTGTTTGTTTCAATAGCATTGGTTTCTGCGCAGTCTTTATTATTTCCTGTCTTTCTGCTGGTTTTGGGTTTTATTTGCTGTTCTTTTTCCAGCTCTTTAAGGTGTAAGGTTAGGTTGTGTATGTGAGACCTTTCTTCCTTCTTTAGAAAGGCCTGCATTGCTATATACTTCCCTCTTATGACCGCCTTTGCTGTGTCCCAGAGGTTTTGGGCTGTGGTGTTATCATTTTAATTCGCTTCCATGTACTTTTTAATTTCTTCTTTAACTTCTTGGTTAGCCAATTCATTCTTTTGTAGGATGGTCTTCAGTTTCCAAGTATTTGTTATCTTTCCACATTTTTTCTTGTGGTTGATTTTGAGTTTCATAGTGTTGTGGTCTGAAGATATGCACGGTATGATCTTGATATTTTTGTACTTGTTGAGAGATGATTTGTGTCCCAGTATGTGATCTATTCTGGAGAATGTTCCATGTGCACTGGAGAAGAATGTGTATTCTGCTGCTTTAGGATGAAGTGTTCTGAATATATCTGTTAAGTCCATCCAGTCCAGTGTATCATTCAAAACCATTGTTTCCTTGTTGATTTTCTGTTTAGATGATCTGTCTGTTGCTGTAAGTGGGGATGTTGAAGTCCTCTGCTATTATGGTATTGTTATCAGTGAGTTTCTTTGTATTTGTGATTAATTGATTTATGTATTTGGGTGTTCCCCATTTGGAGCATAAATGTTTACAATTGCTAGATCTTCTTGGCAGATAGACCCCTTAATTATTCATTTCTTGTTACAGTCTTTATTTTATTTAAAAAAAATTTTTTTTTCAACGTTTGTTTATTTTTGGGACAGAGAGAGACAGAGCATGAACGGGGGAGGGGCAGAGAGAGAGGGAGACACAGAATCGGAAACAGGCTCCAGGCTCTGAGCCATCAGCCCAGAGCCTGACACGGGGCTCGAACTCACGGACCGCGAGATCGTGACCTGGCTGAAGTCGGACGCTTAACCGACTGCGCCACCCAGACGCCCCTACAGTCTTTATTTTAAAGTCTAGATTGCCTGAAATACGTATGGATACTTTGGCTTTCTTCTGGCGACCATTAGCATGATAGATGATTCTCCATCCCCCTACTTTCAATCTGAAGGTGTCTTTAGGTCTAAAGTGGGTCTCTTGTAAATAGCATATAGATAGATCTTGTTTTCTTATCCATTATGTTACCCTATATCTTTTGATTAGAGCATTTAGTCCATTGACATTTAGAATGAGTATTGAAAGATATGAATTTATTGCCATTACGTTGCCTGTAGAGTTGGGGTTTCTGGTGGTGTTCTCTGGTCCTTTCTAGTCTTTGTTGCTTTTGTCTTTTTGGGTTTTTGTTTGTTTGTTTGTTTGTTGGGTTTTTTTTCGTCTTTCCTCCCCTCAGAGAGTCCCCCTTAAAATTTCTTTCAGGGTTGGTTTAGTGGTCACCAGCTCCTTTAATTTTTATTTGTCTGGGAAACTTTTTATCTCTCCTTTTATTTTGAATGACAGCCTTGCTGGATAAAGATTTCTTGGCTGCATATTTTTCTGATTCAGCACATTGAATATATCCTGTCACTCCTTTCTGGCCTGCCAAGTTTCTGTGGATAAGTCTGCTGTGAACCTGATCTGTCTTTCCTTGTAGGTTAAGGACTTTTTTATCCCCCATGCTGCTTTCATGATTCTTTCCTTGCCTGAGTATTTTGTGAATTTGACTATGATACACCTTGTTGATGGTTGGTTTTTGTTGAATCTAATGGGAGTCCTCTGGGCTTCCTAGATTTTGGTGTCTCTTTCCCCAGGTCAGGAAAGTTTTCTGCTGTGATTTGCTCACATAACCCTTCTACCCCGTTTTCTCTTTCTTCATCTTCTGGGACCCCTGTGATTCTGATGTTGTTCCTTTTTAATGAGTCACTGAGTTCTCTAATTCTTAAATTGTGCTCTTTTGCCTTAGTTTCTCTCTTTTTTTCTGCTTCATTGTTCTCCATAAGTTTGTCCTCTATATCGCTGTTATGCTGCTATGCTTTATCCATCCTTGCTGCTGTGGCATCCATTTGAGATTGCAGCTCAGTTATAGCATTTTTTTTTATTTCATCCTGACTAGCTTTTACTTCTTTTATCTCTGCAGAAAGGGATTCTAATCTATTTTCAACCCCAGCTAGTATTCTTTTCATGATTCTAAATTCTTTTTCAGACATCTTGTTTGTATCTGTGTTGATTAAGTCCCTGGCTGTCATTTCTTCCTGTTCTTTCTTTTGGGGTGAATCCCTTCATTTTGTCATTTTGAAGGAAGGAAAGGAATTAATAAGGTAAAAAAATTAAATTTAAAAAATTAAAACAACACAAAAAAAATCAAATAAAGGATGCTAGATTCTAGGTGTATTTTGGTCTCGTTGTTGAAAGGAGATTGATAGATTAGAGAAAAAAAAGGGAAAGATAAGAAGGGGAAAAAAAAGAAAGAAAAAAGAAAGAAAGATAAGAAAAGAAAAACAAGGAAAACGTTTGCAAATTTGAAAAAATGAGTACAATGAAATAGAATAAAATGAAATGTTGGAAGTAAAATAGAATTTGAGAAATTTACAAATAAGTAAAAGATGTAGTAGAAAAAATAAAGAAAAATATTTCTAATAAAAATGGAAAATAATTTTTTTCTCTTTCTGTATTCAAGAATAAGAAAAGAAAAGAAAAAGAAAAAACAATTGAATAGATGGACCAGTGGACCGACTGAAATATGATTGAAATTACATTGGTTTCCCCTGGAAGTCAAACTATGAAGCCTTTTATAGTTCATAAACTAAGCAGGCGGAGAGACTTGTGGTGTTCCTCCTCAAGAGCGCGGTTGGTCCAGTTGGGCAGGGTTTAGTGTAACAGCTCCGGTCTCTACTACATGGAGCTGCTTACCTTACTGAGGTGGGTTGTTGGGGTGTGTATGCGCATGTGCAGGAGGGGTGAAAATGGTATCACCCAGCTACCCAGTCTCTAGTATCGGGACTCTGTCCTCCCTGATCACCAGTCACGCAGCTGTCCTTTGTCTCTGGCTTCTGTCCACTCTGTGCTTTTACACTGTCCGTGACCAAGCCGTCAGAATGCCAGGCAGCACCTCCCTCATGAGTTTTATCTCAGATTCGGCTGTGTTTCCCAACCGCTCACTTCTGAGGGACCGTGGCTTTGACCCAACCTGACTCTCTGTGGGAGAGTCTCACTGAGCAATGGCCAGGTACCGCCCACCCCCAGGAATGTTCATGGGACCGTGATGCTGCTGATGCCCAGAGACTGCAGCTGGGTGCCAGCTCGCCCCAGAAAAAGTTCACATGATTGTGTAGCTGCAGCATTTCAGGGATTATGGTAAATCACAACACACATCTGGCA
This sequence comes from Herpailurus yagouaroundi, assembly GCF_014898765.1. Taxonomy (NCBI): domain Eukaryota; kingdom Metazoa; phylum Chordata; class Mammalia; order Carnivora; family Felidae; genus Herpailurus; species Herpailurus yagouaroundi. The sequence goes on from NW_024412397.1 coordinate 18,559,116, forward strand.
CCAGGCTTTCCCCTTAATGTCCTTGTTCCAGCACCAGTGAATGTGGTTGTTCTCCAGGGCCCACTGGGACCTTTGCCTCTGGGGTTTCTGCACAGTCTCCACCAAATGTCCTCCCAGCAGGGGAACTGACTCTCCTGTCTGGCCCGAGTACCCCTTGGACCTTGCTTTCTGCTCCTGGGGATTTGCCCTTCCCACCAGAGTACTGCCAGGTATGGAGCTGCAGAGTTTCAGACTCTGTGCTCCCCCTGTTTATAGTCTTGATGGAATTTAAACTCTCTCCTTTCTCCCTTTTTTGTTGAGTTCCTTGCGTACTCTTCCTTTTCTCTCCAGCTGCTTTTAGGCAGGGGGTGGGGGGATGCTTTCTCGTACTCTCCCCCTGTCTCTGTCCTCTCTCAGTTATCTCTCTGCAAGCAAAAGCAGCTCCCTGCCCTCTGAGGCTTCTCTCTCCTCCAGTTCGCCTCTCTGTTCCACATACCTGCTGAGGTCTGTGGTTCAGGTTATGCAGATTATTGTGTTAATCCTCAAATCAGTTTTCTAGGTGTGCAAGATGGTTTGGTGTTGATCTGGCTGCATTTCAGGAATGAGAGACACACAAAAAACTTTCATGCTGTTCTGCCATCTTGGCCCCTCCCCTGTCTTTTACCCATTTTCTAATTGGATTGTTTGTTTTATTATTGAGTTTTGAGAGTTCTTTTTATATTCTAGATATTAGTTCTTTACCAGACAGGTTGCTTGCGAATATTTTCTCTCAGTCTGTAGCTTGTCTTTTCACTTTCTTAAATAGGAAGTTTCACAGAGCAAACACTAATTTTGATGAAACCAGTGTATCGATTTTTCCTTTTATGGACCATACTTTTGGTCTCAAGGCTAATAACACCTTGCTTAGCCCTACATCTATTTTCTCACATTAAAAAAATTATACTTTTATATTTAAGATTTAAGTTCATGACTCATTTTGAGTTAATTTTTGTATAAAGTGTGATTTTTATTTTATTTTAATTTTTAAAAGTTTATTTACTTTGAAAGAGAGAGAAGAGAGAGAAAGAGTGGGAGTGTGGGGGAGGGGCAGAGAGAGAGAGGAAGAGAGAGAATCCCAAACAGGCTCTGCACTGTCAATGTAGACCCCAATGGGGGGCTCAAACCCATCAACCATGAGATCATGACCTGAGCTGAAATCTAGAGTCCAATGCTTAACTGACTGAGCCACCCAGGCACCCCTATAAAGTGTGAATTTTAGAACAAAGTTCTTTTTCTTTTTCTTTTTTGCCTGTGAATGTTCAATTTCTTCAGCTCCATTCATTGAAAATGCTATCTTTCTTCCTTTGAATTATGTTTGTACCTTTGTCAAAAATCAGTTGGGTGTAAATATATGAGTCTACTTTAGAGTTCATTCTTCTATCCCATTGATTTATGTGTCTGTCTTTCCACTAATATCACATCGTCTTGATTACTATAGCTATATAGTAAGCCTTGAAATCAAGTAGACTAAATTTTTCTCCTTTGTCTTACTTTAATAAATGTTAAGCTATTTTCGTTCTTTTGCTTTTTCATATACATTTTAGGATAATCTTGTCTGTATCTACAAAAATCTTGCTGAAATTTTGCTAGGAATCGTATTAAACTTATGTATAAACTCAGGAGTAATTAAAAAAATAAATTCAGGAATAATTGACATCTTTACTACATTGAGTCTTCTAATCCATGAACATAGTATGTCATTCAATTTATATTTTATTTTATTTCTTTCATCTTGATGTGTAGTTTTCTACATACCAGTTCTATTCACATTTTGTTATATTTTCCCTAAGAGTTTCATTTTGGTGGGTGATTGTAAATTATGTTGTATTTTTAGTTTTTGTATTCATGTATTCATTGTTGTTTATAGGCATATGGTTATTTTATGTGTTTATCTTGTCTCCTGAAACCTTGTTGAGCTTACTTATTAGTTCTTTTCTTTAAATGGGGGAGAGTTCTTAGGATTTTCTACGTAGACATTCATTGTCATCTGCAAATAAGGAAAATGTCATGTCTTCCTTTATGATGTATAGAAGTTTTATTTCTTTTCTTTATGGCACTGGCTAGAACTTCTAGTACTGTGTCAAACAAGAATGGTGAGAATGGACATCCTGGCTTTGTCCATTTAGAGGGACACATTTAGCCTTTCATTATTTAGTATAACATTACATGTAGATGCTCTTTATCAAGTTGAGGAAGTTCCCCTATATTCCTGTTTTTATAAGAGTTTTATCATGAATGGGTGTTGAATTTTGTCAGATAATTTTCATGTATCGATTGATGTGATCATGTAATTTTTCTTCTTTTGTTTGTTAATATGGTGAATTACATTGATTTTCTAATACTCAACTTGGCTTGCATCTCTGGAATAAACATCGCATGGTCATTGTGATGCTTAGTTATATGTGTCAATATATGTGTCAACTTTACTGGACTAAGGGATGCCCAGATAGTTGACAAAACTTTATTTTCACATGTGTCTGTGAGAGCGTTTCTAGAAGAGATCAGAATTTGAATTGGTGAAGTGAATAAAGTAGATAGTCCCCCTCAATATGTGTAAGCATCACCCAATCCATTAAGGGCCCAAATAGAAAAAAGAAGGCAGAGGAATGGTAAATACTTGTTTAAAATAAAACAAAGAAAGAGGGAAAAAGAAACATAGAACAGGTGGAACAAATAGTAAACAAATAATAAGATGGATGATACAAGTAACGTCAGTAATCGCTTAGATGTAAATGGAATTAATGCTTTAGCTAAAAGACAGCCATTATGAGACTGGATAAAAATATAACCCTATTAAATACTACTCATAGATATACCCTGAACATAAAGATAGGAAGACTGAAAGAAAAAGAATGGGGAATATATAAGTAATATTCAACAAACTAGACTTTAGGGAAGAAATATTTTAACTTAGATAAGTAAGATTTTGTGAAGACAAAAGGGCCAATTTGGTAGAAACACAAAACAATATAGGGAAACTGCAACACGTCTCTGTTGATAACTGATAGTATACACAGATAAAAAAAAAATCAGAAAGCCTATGGAAGACCTAAACAATGTGATAAACAAACTCAACTTAATAGACATATATAGAACCCAGCATTCAATAATAAGAATTCATGTTATTTTCAAGTACACATAGAACATTTATCAAAATTAACTGTATGCTGGGACTTAAATCAGATCTCAACAGATATCAAAATTTTATTCATTCAGAGTAACTTCTCTGACCACAGAGGATTTAAGCCTGAAATTAATTATAAAGATAACTAGAGGGGTGCCTGGGTGGCTCAGTTGGTTAAGCATCTGACTCTGACTTCGGCTCAGGTCATGATCTCATGTTTCATGAGTTTGAGCCCCACTTAGGGCTCTGTGCTGACAGTGTGGAGCCTGCTTGGGATTCTCCCTCTCCCTCTCTCTCTGTTGCTCCCCCATTTGCATGCTCTCTCTCTCTCTCTCAAAAATAAACATTAAAAAATATAACTAGAAAATTCTTCAAAGTTTTGGAATTAGGCAGTGTGCTTTTAAATTACCTTGGATCAAAGAACACAAAATATTTTGAATCAAATGTTAATGGAAATATGACTTAGCAAAACTTGGCAGATGCAACTAAAATTATGTTTAGAGATAAATTTATATCATTAAATGCAAATCTCAGAGAAGAAAGATTGAAAATAAGTGATGTAAACATCATCTTAAGATAGTGGAAACATAATAGAAAATTATTATGATCAAATAAAGGGGAAGGATTCAAGTAATAAAAGAAGAAACCAACAAAATAGGATTCAGATTGGGCCTTCTAGGACATTTGCTATACCTAAATATACCTATTTGGGGGCAAGTTTACCTTTATATTTTCAAAAAGAAAAACAAGAGGTCAAGTTAGAGCACTTTGGCTTGATATAGTAGACAGACTCTGGCTTAGACATTAGCATGCCTGGGTTCTAGTCAAACCTTTGCCATGATTGAACCACATGACTTCTTCATGCCTCACTTTTATCTTCTTTGTCAAATAGGCCTATAATACCCAACTTATTTCATAAGGTTTTAGATCTTGTTGTATTGGAATAAATCAGAAAACGAGGTGGAGACTCGAGCCTAGATTCCTGGGTTGTAGCCCTGCCTCTTTTACTGACTTTCTGATATTAAGTCACTTACTCTAAGTGTTTCTTTTTATCTATAAAATAGGGGGTTGTGCTCCTTTCTAGTTTTCTGCATTAGGAAGTAAGATAAAACTGTGTCAGTTTCACAAGTGAGGTATGTAAGATACAGAGAGGCTAAGTCACTTGTCCGAGGCCACATAGTTTATTGGTAGAGAGAGGACTAGAAATAGGTCTCCTGCTTTCTGAGCATTTGTCTCGCACTCTCTCTCTCTCCTCTTTGATCTATTCATTAATTTGATCAACATATAAGCATTTTTTAATTAATGCAGAACACGCTTGACAGAAAAGTGACAGTCTACATGGTATGATCTGAAGGACTGATGGTTTCTGAACTTTTTGCTGAAAAATGGTCCTTTCCTTAGCTTGCAATGGCATTTGAAGTTTTCATCTCTTTTCATTTCTTTAAGTGCAACCACTGAAGACCTCGTGAAGAAAGCAGTATGCTGGAAAGACACATAAAATCCACCATCGAGACTTCAGCACTAAAGCTCCCATTGTATTGTTCCAGTACAGAGCAGCAGGTAAGGAAATGGAACACAGCAAGGATGCTTTCAGGTACTCTACCAAAGCTGATGTGACACATGGCCGCTGTGGTGGGAATCAGCGTCTTAACTTAGGTATGAGTGAGTCTTACAGTGTGATGTCAATGTAGATCATTAACGTGAAGAAATATTTTACGATAGAAATCGGGGCACCTGGGTGGCTCAGTCGGTTGAGTGACTTTGGCTCAGGTCGTGATCTCATGATTTGTGAATTTGAGCGCCGTCTTGGGCTCTGTGCGGATAGCTCAGAGCCTGGAGCCTAATTCAGATTCTGTGTCTCCCTCTCTGCCTTTTCTTGCTCACGCTCTGCCTCTCTTTCCTCTCTCTCATTCTCTCTCAAAAATAAACATTAAAAAATTATAATAGAAATGAATTTAAAAATTTTTGCAGTATGTTATTTTCATGTCTTGTTCAAATAATGCAACTCAGTGTCCTTGGTAGTTATTACAACTGTTTACATGAGAGCAAGTGGTGACTTATGCCTGGCTCTTAGTCCCGCGGAGAGGAACCAGTGGCGAACAGTTCCTGGCGTGGCCTCTGGAGCAGTTATTTGCATGCGGGGAATTCCAAGTTTCACAAAGGAGGCTGGGTTCTGGAAATTAATGCATACTCAGAAGGCCTCATTGGGGAGTGAGATCTGAGATGGCTCTGGAAAAGAAAGCTGTTTGGCTGACTGATGCACTGGGGGTACTAACATAGATAAAGAGAAGGAGATGAAGGAAAACAGTTTCAGTTACAGGAAAGGAATACAGGATCTGGGGCCGGTTAAAGAGGAGATTAGGGGCACCTGGGTGGCTCAGTCGGTTAAGCGTCCAGCTTCAGCTCAGGTCGTGCATGATCTGTGGTTCGCGGGTTTGAACCCCCCCATCAGGTTCTGTGCTGACAGCTCGGAGCCTGGAGCCTGCTTCAGATTCTGGGTCTCCTCTCTCTGCCCCTCTCTCACTCATACTCCATCTCTCTGTCTCTGTCTCTGTCTCTCTCAAAAAAATAAACATTAAAAACAATTTTTTTTAAACAGAGAGGAGGTTAAATGGGATGGATTAGATTGATGGAGTTTTTCCTAATCATTCTGATCTGGCATTTGTTTGAGTGTTCTGTGACTTTTAGTCATTGTGTTTCCTCATAATATATATGCCAACACTGAAGTGGTTCATGACCCCGGGGGGCCAAATTCATAGAATCACTTTAAGAAGACAGATAGACAGGTTTCTGACCATGAAGCTATTTGGCAACATTCAGGTCCCACTTAAGAATATTACCCGGATTTAAGATAATCCTCAGAGGATTTCGGTTCCATTAAAAATTTTGAGCACAGGATAGATGTCATCCTTGATTCCTTATTTAATAAAAATAAAGATAAATTGGTGCACACACACCAGCGCCCTGAAATCAGAGATGATTAGAAATAACTTGATTGGAAATACATTCAGACAGATAGAAATGCATTTCAAATCATTGGGTGGCGTTTCAGGTGGTTTGGGGAAATGTAGTTTCCCCTCGTCTTTTACAGTCTGATACAAACAAAACAAAACAAAACCCTCCCTTAAACAGAGTCTTTCCGAAGCTTTTGTGCTTGCAGTGTTCACAGGGTGCCAAGGCACGGTTTTGCTCACTGGTTACGGTCTTGCAGGTCAGGGGAAAGATGCTAAGTACCAGTTGACAAACACTGTGCCAGTTGTTCTGAAGTTAAAGGAAGGAGAAGGACCCCGTTTTTGTGAAGGAAATGAGGCTAAACCTCTGAGAAGATGTAAAATAGTACCTATTAGGTATATTAGGTTGTAATCAAACTGCCGGCATTTTTGCAGCGTGTTACAGTTTCAGAATAGTTTTGCAAAGCATCTCTCTCTTCGTTTGATACCAGGTGTATAGGAAGTGTGTACTGTGTTCCAGACATCATAAAATATTAGAGTAAATGACTTCCATAGGTTATTTGAGACCTTATCGACGGAGTCTTCTTAACCCTTTCTCATGTGAACTTTCTGACATTAAACGTTTTTATGTATTTATTAAAAAGTTTTTTTTAAACATTTATTTATTTTTGAGAGACAGAGCAAGACAGAGCATGAATGTGGGAGGGATAGAGAGAGGGGGTACACAGAATCCAAAGCAGGCTCCAGGCTCCGAGCTGTCAGCACAGAGCCTGATGCAGGGCTTGAACTCACGAACCATGAGATCTTGACCTGAACCAAAGTCGAACGCTTAACCGACTGAGCAACCCAGGAGCCCCTGACATTAAACTTTTTTAATGTACTATCTTTTAACCCATTCTATTTTGATCTCTGTTTATATATGCAGTCGAACATTTTGTGTTGGAAGAAGCAGGATAATTTGCAACAGTTTTTTTTAATTTTTAAATTTTATTTATTTTGTGAGAAAGAGAGAGAGAGAGAGAGCAGGGGAGGGGCAGGGAGAGAGAACCCCTTATAGATTAAAAAAAGAGACCAGTGTTTTTCACAGTCATATGCCCCCTGCCACAGTACCTCTGCTGCAAAGTGGGTCACCTGGTCTGAGGTAGTGTTTCGTGAAATCCCAAGTTGGTGGCACTCTTATAAGTCTTTGGATAGTGATAACTGTTCAGGGCTGTGCGCAGGGAAGGAAAACACACACCTGGAATAGGTATCTTTCCTAGTCAAGATGAATTGTGGCCTTTTCCAGGGTGGAAGAGGTCCAATGTAGTTGACTTGCCACCAAGTGACTGGTTGATCTCTTTGAGGGATGGTGTCATATGTTGGGTATGTGGTAGTATTTGGTGCTGGCACTTGGTAACTGAGAGCCTGTGCTATTAGACTCATTTATAGGCTTTATCCCTGCAATCATGGCTGCTATGTTTATTCAGGCATTATCCCAGCACCGGGGTGGCTGATGACAAAGATAGGCCAACTCACTGTCAACTTTGTTGTTTAATCTCTTCCATCAGAGATGCTCTGTGGTGGGAATTAACATGTACTGCAAAGATCTTCTGTGTTCATGCCCTCTCCCATAGGTCATCCAAATGCCTCTTCTCAAACCTCCTTCTCCCCAAGCTCCCAAATTATCTCCCGCCAGGCCCTGACTAACTGGCTAGGCCATTGTCCCTGAGTTAACGTATATGTAACTTCCACTTACTTTCTGCACAAAGTGGAAGACGGGTGCATCACTGGCAGCCTTGCCTCCTGGGAAGATTGCTACCCCATGCAGGCTACCCCTGCGTGTGCTGTAGTGCGGCTCAGCTTTAGGCTGAAGCGGCTCAGCCTCTTCCCTCCCATGTCTCCCAGTCCTGAGAGGCTCCCTCGTGCAGCTGTAGGCAATGGGCTGGTGCAGTCGTCCTGGAGGATTTGTGAGTTTGTGCCACCGGCCTATGCAGCCTTAGATGTTCTCTCTGCACCTGCTCATGACTGATCCCTGTTGGACCACTTCCATTTATAACCAGTTCTTCTTTTTTTTAATCTCAAAAAGATGATGGCACTATGCCGTCTAGGAAGGTTCAAAGACACAATCAGTTCTGCATTTCCTGGATTAAGGATTAAATAATAGTTGGCAAGAATAGATGCCAGGGCCAATTGCCCATAGTTGAGCTGCATCCAGGAAATTTGGTCAAGGACTAAAAAGAATTTCAGAGACAACCAAAATACCCCTAGTGTCCAAACAGCTAGGGCTGGCTGAGGCTGACTTAGGAAGGAGGCAAAGCTTGTTTTTCCTTTTTATACAGTTTTGTACTTGAATGTTTTTATAGTAAAAATTGGAAAGTATGTGGGTTTTGGTGTTCAAACGACCCAGATTAAAATCTTAGCTCCATTTCTGGGGCGCCTGTGTGGCTCAGTTGGTTAAGTATCTGACTCTTGATTTTGCCTCAGGTCATGATCTCATGGTTTGTGAGATTGAGCCCCACGTCAGCATGGAGCCTGCTTGAGATTCTCTCTCTCCCTCTCTCTCTCTGTCCCTCTCCTGCTTGTGCTCTCTCTCTCTCTCAGAATAAATAAACATTAAAAAAAAAGTCTTAGCTCCATTACCTTCCAGCTGTGTGAATTATTTTCTTTAGCGTTTGTTTGTTTATCTATGTATCTATTTATTTTAGTGATCTCTACACCCAGTGCAGGGCTAGGACTCACCACCCTGAGATCAAGAGTCACGGGCTCTGCTGACTGAGCCGGCCAGATGCCTCTCTCAGGCAAATGATTTAACCTGTCTGAAACTCAGTTTGCTAGCTAAAGATTGTAATTAGTAGTGTGTACCTCCTGGGGTTATTGTGAGGGTTAAATGAGATCTTTGCCTGGCGTGTAGGAGTTTCCCATTACATGCTGAGCAAACGACTGGATAAATGACGGTTGTTTTGAGCTGGTGTGTGCAGAGTACCCTGTGTGGTACCTGTTGTGAAGGACAGGTGAAGGGGAGGAGGAGAAAGGATCAAGGTGAACTGGGGTGGCCTCAAGTGTCAGTCTCTGCAAGCCAGGAGGTGGCAGGTCCTGAGAATGTTCAGGTTCTCTGAGCCATCTAGAACTGTCACCCTAAATTCACTGAGCGATTACAGGGAGAGCTGGGGGTTTGTGCAGAGGGAGTGAGAATGATGGGTGAGGCTATTGTATGGGGTGATCCTGGTGGCGTATTCATATACATTCTTGAAACACCTTGAAACTCCTCCTCTCCTAAATCCTTTGTCTTGCTTTTGAGGTCCCACCCCTCTTCTACCTACTCATTCGTTTGCTTAAACTCATCTCCTCCCCATCCTCTTTTTTCCTGCACCTTTTCCAGTGTGTTTCCCCTGTTTGGATTGTCCTACACTTCACACTTCACCTCCTCCAGGCAGCCTCCTGGGGTGAATCCCTTCTCCTTGCTATTTTGAACCAAATGCCCAGGCCCTCCAGTCAGCACAGGATGGATCTCTGCTTACCTCATTTGTGTGCTTCTCATTTCTCTGTGGAGAATTGCATTTCTGGGGAGTGGCTATCACAGTGCTCAAAAAAAAAAAAAAAAAAAAAAATACTAGCTCAATCCCTATCTGTTGGGTAATTATCATGTGTCTCTTTAGACCTTCCAACAAATAAACAGGGCAGTCCCCATGTGGAGAACCCTGATTCATTTCCAGTGTGTGTGAAAACATCATGTTACTTCCCTGAGCTTCAGTTTCATAAATTGAGAGTATTGGGTTTGATAACCGAGGTCTTTTCCAATAAGAAAAGTACATGATTCTATGAAATATGAGGCAGCAACATATGCTATCAGATCTTTGCATGGCTGGCTCCTTGTCCTTCAGGTCACTTAGTCACTCTAACACATGACCCCAGCTTTTAATTTTAGGTGGCGATAAATGCAAAGAAGAAACTGCCTGCCTTTCTCCTGTCCTTCTTTTCCTTTTTTTCTTTCCATCCTTGTTTATTTGTTTATTGTCTATCTCTCTTCACTAAAGTGTGAGATGCAGGAGTTCAGGCCCATGTGTTAGTCGTACTTGTTTCCCCAGCATCTGTAATGATGTCTGGTGCATTGTAGGTGCTCTGTAAATACTTGTCCAATGAATGAACGAGGTCCTTAAACTGGATAAATCCAACTGTATGTGAGCTGTTAGTAGCCAGACTCCTTACCATTAAATGGGAATTCTACAGTTCATTCTGTATTCCATCCAGAACTACACACAAGTTGGGCTGAGTGTGTGGGTGTCCTCATTGTGTGCAAGTGTCAGGACAGCAGGGGCCCCAGCTGCTTAGGCGTTATGTTTGCCATGTTGTTCCTTTTGACTTTATACCATGCAGTGGTTTCTTACAGCCCTGGCTTTAGGAGCCATACATGGTGACAGCCCCAGCCTCATGGTGATGACCTGAGGATTTAATTTATGAGTTCTTTGGACCAGTCCTTTCTCCTTTTGAAATAAGCCTGGAACCATTACTTGGTAAACCGTGTTGATACGTTTTCATCTCCCACTGGTTGGTTCATGACACTGTCTGGTTTATGAGGTCTCCCCAGAGACTGTCAGCTCATTTGTGCAGTGGTTCATTGTTTTCAAGGAAAAATAGTATTCACCATCAAGCATGGCTGCAGACCTTGCCCTGCTGAGATTCTGGAGATAAAACAGCTCTGCAGATGAATACTTGCTTGAACCCCAGGGCCCAGGGAGTTCAGTGCCTTTCTGAAACTCAGTGTTTTGGGTAGGGTCATTGTCTGCAACAGCTAGGACTTCCAGGATGGAAAAAAGAGTCAACTTTAGTTGAATTGTAGAGCAAGGGCAAGGGGAGGATGGGAAGATTGATGACTTTGCAGGGACTGTGTTGTGTGCAATTATCTCAGTTAATCCCCTGGCAAAACAGGAGAAAACCAATGCTCGTTGATTTAAGTACCTATATTTAATAGGCTGAGCTAGTCCCTCAACACAGACCTGGCTGACATCAAAGGCCATGACTTTTTTTTATTATACTGGGCAGTGCCCAGAACAGTGCCTGGTATATCAAGGAATCTACATTGAATGAATGAATGAATGAATGAATGAATGGATAGATGAGTGAATGAATATTGACCAAGCTTCATTTCACTTCTTTGCATTTTCTATTGTGAGGCTTTCGTTTTCATTCTACTCCAGAACTGCTGGCTACTTAACTCCCCTCTCTAACTTTGGTGCTCTCCGTGGGTCTGCCATTCTCTTAACATGCTGATCCATTTTTTACCATGTACACTGAGCTCTCCACCCTTCTAGACTTTCCAGTTTTGCTCCTACTCTTCTCAGGACCTTTGCTAGGAGGTGGGTAAAGTAATGGGTGCCTCAATGTTTATGGTGCTCCTTATGCCCTCCTTCTTGAAGAATTACTTTAACGCCAAGGTGGGTCTCTATAGCAGCTGTTTTGGGGACAAGTTGCAGTTAGGTACAGGAGGTAGACTTTGGGTGGGAGGGAGTATGAATGTCTTCCAAGTTGCTGCTTCTACTTACGCTGATGAAGCAGAATTGAGAGGGAAACCTAGGCGCAAAGAGAGTGTGTGTTTGGGAGATAGAACAGGGGGTTGAAGGATATTCCAGCTATGAGGAGGGAACCATCAGCTGGCAGACCAAGACTGTTAAGTGTCTAATGTTGAAGAGTGAACACAAAATATCTTCTCCAGACTTCTTCCCTGGATTTTAATGAGTAGGATGGGGGATTTTGTCGTCCTACCTTTAAAGAAAATGTGACTCTGTATGTTACAATCTATCCTATATAAGAACTGATCCATCATAAACAGGTTTGGAAGCAGAGCTTTGAAACCTTAAGGCCCCCAAATCACTGCATCAGCGGTGCTCAGTTCACTCCACCGCCAAGCCTTCCAGGGGTGCCTGCTTACTAAAGTCCAGCCCCATGGTCTGAGAAGTCTAGAAGCTTAGAGGGCAGCCCCTTTGATTGTTCTCAGGTAGTAGGGTTAGGAAATCCTCCTCTGACTTCCAGCCCTTAACCTGTGTGTGGCCCTCAGGAAGGGAACAGATTTAGTCCTCACTGGGAACAGCTCCAACAATCTCAGCCTGCAGAGGGTTAATTATGCATGCAGCTCTGCTTTGCACATTGAAAGGGACAAAAGGCAGGGTCGGATTAAAGTCACAGAAGCAGTGCTTTGCAGCTGATTGTCCTCTGCCCTATGTCCCTAAACACATACATGTGGGTAAAAGCTACAAACGTGGAGTGCGGTTTTTCTGTTGACTGTGTGACAGCCTCTGCCTCTGGGTCTCTGTGTCCTCATTTGGAATTTCTGGCTCTATGTCAGTGATTCTAAGCACTATAGAAATAATCCCTGCTTTCTCTCTCTCTCTCTCTCTCTCTCTCTCTCACTCTCACTCTCTCTGTCTCTGTCTCTCTGTATGTGCATGTGTGTGTGAGAGGAGGAGCAGGGTGGGGTAAGGTCTTTGGAGGGAAGAATCTCAGAGATCTAGGTTAATCTGTAATTGACAAAGGAGACCCTTCTGAAATTTGTGCACGGTCCTCAAGTAAAGTTGTTGAGCATACCATAGCCATCATCACTGAATTTGATTAATCATTGAAGATAGAGTCCAACTTTCAAATTCTCCCCCTCTGGGCACAGCATCATTCATATGTTGAGCTGGTATTTACTGAGTGTCTACTGAGTGAATAATTGTATTGCTGGTTCTGTGTGGAATGCATTATTTAAGCCACACGTGGATTTGAGATTGACCAGCAAAGAAAAGTCCGTGATATCAGTAAAATCATCATAATTGTAGCTACCATTTATCGACTACCTACTCATTAGACAGATATTGTATAATTCATGTAACCCTTGCTCTGACACCCCTCACTGTAGTAACGTCCTCGCCGAGTGGGTGTTATCAGAGGTTTCACAACAAGTATATGCCAGACCTGGGACTGAAGTCCAGGCTCTCCTGACTGTGTAGCCTTGGCTCTCTTCTGGAAGTCACATTGCCTCCCCATAGGGACAGAGGCAGGGACCAGTCACAAGGCGACAACAGCAACTTTGTGCTGAAAACACTGAATTCAGTCTAGTCCATACAGTCTCACTGAGCATGCAAACATCTCGTAGGGTAAGTTTAGTCTAGGCAGACATCATGGAGAAGGTGTCTCCTTAGCAAATCATACGAGGAAGGGAGAGTTCAGATTCATGGGGAAGTCCACTTGGGCTTGCCTTGGTTTTGGTTCGCTTAGGGATCAAACACAGCTGACAAGCGGAAAAGCTACTCTCCTTTCTGGCCTTCCCTTTTTCCTTCAGTAAGGAGAAAGTCTGACTTAAAGGAAAGGACCCTCTCCCTCTGGCCGTCTCTTTTTGCCAGTGCTGAGGTAGGAAAACCCATCTCTCCCTATTCATCTTCTTCCCTCTCCCCTCAGACTGGAGTTCCCATCCTGTACTTTGTGCTTTTCACTTAACGAATGTTAATGAGACGGCATTGTGATCACCGGATTTTATAAATATCTCATCCACAAATTGGACCACAAAACCCAAATGAGCCAGCTGAGCATCTATATTCCATGAGCCTGTGTTTTCCCCACAGTCTTAACCAAAGGATGTAAAACGTGTTCTTGCTTTGAAGCTGCTCAGGCCCATGGGTGTTAGATGCCGAGGACAACTGCTGTGTGCCTGTCCCTAACTCAAGTGGCTTGTTGGGTATGAGCCTTTCACAGAGTCCTGGGTGATGTAAGGGATTTAGGCTTGATCAATTATACCCTTTTCAAGTTAACGCTAGAAAAATGAGAAATTGATTTTTTTGACGAAACAATATTTTAGAAATTCAGGATATAAAAATGGGATTTGACCTCTCTTATCAAGTCAGCTATCATCATGATGATTACAGTCTACAATTATGCCATATTTTGTATGTCACGGCCTAATGCGATCAGCTTGTCAGATTTGTTCGGGGAGAGGGTAGAGCGATGATAAAGCATCCAGCTGTGACTGCTTTGTGGTGTGAAGGGGAGAACCTGGAAGATCCATCTTGTTCAGCAAATTTGCTGGAGTGAGCGTCCTCAGACATGGGCATCAGAATCTAATAATCCTGTTTAATTTCTCTTCAGTGATCTAATAAAGAAAAGCTGTATTGAATAACTTTTCTTGTGCTTCATATTTGTACGTGGTATTTTTTCGTGCCCCTATTATACCTAAATCGTAACAAACAGTAAGTGAGGAGATAATGTACATTGGAGACAGTGTGTTGACTCACTGATCGGTTAAATGGGATTTTGAAGGTAGGGTTGAACTCTATGCGCTTTTGTATCCTCAGTGCTGCTCGGCTCACAGGAAGGATTCAATTCATGTTCACTGAGTATCTGTAAATAATAGCCCAGCCTTGGAACCATCTGAAGAATAGTCCCCAGGCTTCTCCACTGCAGTAATATAAAAGAAATCCCAATTCTTTAAAATTTGCCTGTAAAAAATGTTGCTCGCTTTGGTTAAGTGACTTTTTGCAAGGTGGTTGGTTAGTCCAAACATTTCACTGGTAAGTGAAACAAACAACAAATATAATGGAAGGAGCACATGGGAGATTTTGTTAAAAACCACCACCATCATCACCTCCCTTCCGATATGGACACCTGAACGGCCGTGACTTTAGCTTTCCTACTGTTCATTCCCAAGTACTTCCATATTTTTCTGCACCATTTATTTAATCACTAGTTTAAAATGTCATTATCGTCATACACTGAGTTCTGGAATCTGCTTTCAGAATTTCTGTTCCAGAACAGAATATATTGACTTTTTTGTCTACTTATTCACTAATAATACACTTTTAATTATCGTAACTCTTTTATATGTTTTCACACCCTCCAAGGCTTGTAATTCATTATTAATTGTTTTTCAGTGATTTTTTTGGTTATTTTTGGGTAGCTATTTTTTAGGCTGAACTCAATAGACATTTTGTCAAGTTAACTTGTTCATGTTGTTGTTGCTGTTATTGTTGTTGTTGTTTTTGCTTGCTCTCTGCCTTCTGTTCCCAAAGTCTGGTTGGAATTTTTATCGGAACTCTTTTAAATGTATTTATTCATTTGCAGGAAAATTGACCAATTTATGATGTTACATCTCTCAATTTGATGTTGTATTTTCCGATATAGAGAAAACACTGTGTGGCAGGGAAACACCAGACTAAGAGTCAAAGCATGTGGATTTTAGTATCTGCCCAGTCATAGCTGTGTCCTGTTTTATGTCACTCTTTTCTTGTCTCAGATGTTGAAAAACATAGATACATTTACATATATGAAGCTTTATGATTTATGGTTTGCAAAATGATTTATTATCCTTTGTTTGATAGAATTCGGGTATATCCTTTCCTCAATTCTAGGATTTTGTGTCAGATAAGTGGGATAATCACTGAACATATAGAGGAATTCTAATTCTGGTTGGGAGATAGGAAGGTACAAGAGACCATTGTTCCCCCCTAAAAATAAGAGAATAAGCCATATAAGCTACAAAATCATAATTTTAAAAACTCATCACGGGTGCCTGGGTGGCTCAGTTGGTTAAGCATCCAACTTTGGCTCAGGTCATGATCTCACAGTTCATGAGTTCGAACCCCGCGTCAGGCTCTGTGCTGACAGCTCAGAGCCTGGAGCCTGCTTCGGATTCCGTGTCTCCCTCTCTCTCAAAATACATAGACATTAAAAAATTTTTAGAAAGTAAAGAAACCATCAAATCATTTTCCAAATGTGTATGAGAGTACCACTTTCTCCATGTTCCCACCAGCACTTGATGGTGTCAGTCTTTTTATTTTAGTCATGTAAAAGAGAATGCAGTGGCATTTCATGTTTTAATTTGCATTTTGCTAATGACTGGTGATGGTGAGCATCTTTTCTGGTGCATATTTGCTGTCTGTTCAACTCTTTTGATGAGCTTCTAGTGGCCACATGTAGGTTGGCATGAGCAGTTAGTATCTTAAGGAACTCCAGCCACAAATCAGGTTTGAACCAACCCATGAATGCTTTATAGTGGGCTTCCCTAAGTACATGGAGATAGTATATACTCCATTAGTTTTCGAGGGCTGCCAGAACAAAGTGCCCCAAGCTGAGTGGATTAAACAACAAAAAAGAGAACAGAAAAGATCTTAGATCAGTGCAAGAACACACACAAACAAACGCTCCATTACATGTGTAATTGGAAAAACAGAAGGAGAAGAGAGAGAAAATGGGACAGATGAAATAGTTGAAGAAATAAGGGCCAAGAATTTTAAACAATTGTTAAAAGATATTAACCTACAGATCAAAGAATCTTGAAGGACTCCAATTCAAAGGAAACCACTTCTAGGCGCATGGGAGTCAAGCTGCTGGAAACCAGAGATAAAAAATAATAATAATCTTAAACTATAGAAAACAATGAAAGAAGCACTTTAAACTACTAAAAGATAATACAAAAGCTGTCCATCTAGAATCCTGTTATCTAGTGACAATATCCTCCAAAAACTAAGGTAAGATAAAAACATTTTCAGATACTCTAAGACTGAGAGAACTGATCTTCAGCAGGGGGCACGTGGGTGGCTCAGTCCATTAAACATCCAACTCTTGATCTCACGGCTTGTAGGATCAAGCCCTCACTGGGGACTCTGTGCTGACAGCACGAAGCCTGCTTGGGATTCTCTCTCCCTCTCTCTCTCTGCCCCTCCTCTGCTCATTCTCTCTCTCTCTCTCTCTCTCTCTCTCTCAAAATAAATAAATAAACATTAAAAAAAATCTTCAGATCTGTACTAAAATAAATTCCAGAAGAAGTCCTCCAGGCTAAAGGAAAAAATGATGCCAAATGGAACCCTAGATCTTCAAGACAATTGAAGGCCACCAGAAAAGAGAATTATCTGGATAAATATAAAATACCTTTTCAAAATTATTCAATAAGTAGACACACCTATATATATGTCTGTATGTGTGTTTACATTTCTTTAAAAGAATATGGACTGCTTAACACGAAACAATAACACTATATTCTGGGATAATTAAACATGTTGAAGTAAGATATATGAGAATAAGCACACAGGTTAGGAGAAGGAACAACTGGGTTATACTGTTTTAATCTTACAATGTTAATGAAGCTATATTAATATTATTTGAAATTAGACCTTGATAAGTTATAGATACATATTACAGTTTCTAGGGCAACTACTAAAAAAATAGTAGTAAGAAATATGGCTAAGAAGACAGTAGGGGATGTAAAATGAATTACTAAAAATACTTGATTAACTTGAAGCCTGGAAGGGAGGAATAGAAAACAAAGAAAAGAAGAAACAAAAAGAGGATAAATACCAAGATGGAGAACTGAAATAGATGCATATATATGCATTAAATGCAAATTATATGAATACCCCACATAAAAGGCAGTGGTTGTCAGGCTGAATAAAACTCCTCTCTCTCTCTCTCCCTCTTTTGTAATTTCATATAAATAACATATAACAGCTTTTAAATATAAAGGCACAAACCGATCAAAAGTAGAAGGGTGGAAAAACATATACCATCCACATTCTAAGCATAAGAAAGTTGGTGTAGCTTAATATCATAAAAAGTGACTTCAAAGCAAGAGATTTGCCGGAGATAAAGATATATTATAATGATAAAGGGATCAATTCATCAAGATTTAATATTCCCCAATGTGCCTACATCTAATAAGAGAAGTTCAATATTATGACACAAAACCAATCTTCCTAAAGGGAGAAATAGACAGAGCTACACTCATAGTTGGTGATTTTGCACCCTCTCAGTTGATAGAAAAAGTAGACCAATAATTAGTAACCCTGAGCTTCTGGATCTGTGGCTGGGTGACATTGATTTTGGAAAGTTCATGGCCATTATTACTTCAGATATTTCTTCATTCTCTCTTCTCCTGATATTCTTCTTCCAATTATGCATATGTTGCACCTTTTGATACTGTCCTACAGTTCTTGGATTTTCTGGGTTTTGTGTTATTTTCTTCCCCCATTCTTTTTTCTCTTTGTATTTTGGTTTTGGAAGTTTCCATTGGCGTGTCTTCAAGCTCATGGATTCTTTCCTTGGCTGTGTCCGGTTTACTGATGAGCCCATCAAAACATTCTTTATTTTTGTTAATGTTTTTGATTTCTGGCATATCCTTTAGATTCTTTCTTTTGCTTCCATCTCTACCCATTAGCCATTTGTTCTTGAATGTTGTCTTCTTTTCCATTAGAGCTCTTAACATAATCATCATTGTTATTTAAAATTCCCTGTCTGGGGCACCTGGGTGGCTCAGTCAGTTGAACATCTGACTTCGGCTAAGGTCACGATCTCACAGTCCATGGGTTCATGCCCCGCGCATCAGGCTCTGTGCTGACAGCTCAGAGCCTGGAGCCTGCTTTGGGTTCTGTGTTTCCCTCTCTCTCTGCCCCTCCCCTGCTCATGCTCTCTCTCTCTCTTAAAAATAAATAAACATTAACAAAATTTTTTTAAATAAAAAAATAGAAAATAAGTTTCCCTGTCTGATACTTTGGTGTCTCTGTCACATCTGAGCCTGTTCTAATGATGGTTTGTTCAGACTTTGTTTCTTGTTTCATTTGTGCTTGCTTTGTAACTTTTTCTTAAAAGCCATGCATATTGTTTTGGGTACTAGGAACTGAAGTCACTAGGCCTTTAGATTTATGTTAATCTAAGATTTGGGCTGGGTTTAATATTTGCCATAATTCCAGGTACCAGAAGATTCAGTTTCTTCTAGTGTCTTTGCTTTTGTGTCCTCTTGACTTGGGGCTTCCCTAAATACCCCTCTTCAGTGAGAGTCTGCCTTGCAGGTCTTTTAGCTGCAAGCCACTGTCATTGTACTGCTATTCTCCTGGTGTGGTGGTAAGGTAGGGGAAGGAGGATCATTTTCTAGTCTAAATCTCAACCTTTTAGTGGGCCTGTGTCTCAAGGCTGTGACCTTCACAAGTGTTTCTTCAGTGGTATTCCTTTCTTCCTCTGGCCCCTGCCTCCCTCCCTGGATGCAGCATTTCCAATCTATTTTTTTGAAGCTCTGACCCCTTTGATTGCATTTTCCCCTCTTATGTTGAAACAGGAAGGCTGTAGGGGGCTGGGGTGGGAAGAATCCTCTTCCTTCAGCTGGTACACGGTTCTGGCAAAATCTTTCCCTGGAAGGTGGACCTTTGTTATAGACAAGGCTCTGGCTGAGTGCATTTAAAATTTACTCTTCCTTTCCTCCTTCTAGAGCTGTAAGCTGTAGGATCCCTTTTATATGCAGTCTAAAAATGGGGAAAGTAATCTATGGGGATAGAAATCAAGATGTGTTTGCCTCTGGGTTGGGAGAATTGACTGAAAGGGAATAAATGGAAATTTCAGGATTGATTGAAATATTTTATATGCTGCTTTGGGTGTCAAAAGTGATGGAATCGAACACGTAATATTTGTGTACTTTGTTACATGTAAATTATACTTCAATAAGAAAAACAGAAAACTCTGGCCTCTAGATATGGAAAAGCACAGTAATGTTAGCAAAGGGTGTAGAACCATGAAGACACTGATAAATGGAGATCCTAACACAGGCCTAGGTGAAGAGTTTGGGAGAGGCAAGTTGATGTCAACACTTTACTTTGTGAGCTTCTATCAGTCATTCACTTACCTGGGTTTGAGTTTCCTCCTATATGAAAAGAAGCAGCTAGACCAGATGATCAATAAGTAGGGTGATCTTATTATATATTGTCCACATCATGACATTTTTGAGAGGGAGATGCAGCTCTCTTAATAATTATGCTATGAGAAGAGTCATAAAACCCCTCCTGTCCTGGGCTGTGGGGATGAACACTCATCTTGTCAATAAGGGTCTCTAAAATGTCTCAGACCATGGGATTGTGGCAGCCTGGGGAGCAGCAGCGTGGATCTAGGAGCTTGATCTCGTGAGCTCACATAGGTTCCATTTGATCTGATGACGTGTCAGGACCTGTCACTGCCGCTGCCTGCAGGGCAGGGAGAGGGGTTTTATCAACGTTTTTATTTATTTTTGGGACAGAGAGAGACAGAGCATGAACGGGGGAGGGGCAGAGAGAGAGGGAGACACAGAATCGGAAACAGGCTCCAGGCTCCGAGCCATCAGCCCAGAGCCCGACGCGGGGCTCGAACTCACGGACCGCGAGATCGTGACCTGGCTGAAGTCGGACGCTTAACCGACTGCGCCACCCAGGCGCCCCGGAATAATAAAGACTTCCTAGTAGTAAGATATTGACACTTGTTGGCTAAAACACAGTTGGTGAAATGAAATTAATTTCTCAATAGGATGAAACATGGATCCTCCTTTCACAGGTTCTGATGACATGAGAAGAAGGGGTCTCCTTTACAGATTACCCCTCCTTTTTATTTTCTATCTTTGAAGGCAGTTTGTTAACCTCTATTTATGAAACTCATAGAGATTATAAGCTATCAGTGTCATCTCTGTGCTGCCAAAGCTTTGAAGGGACTAAGAAGAAGGTCCTAAGGGACCAGGGTTCAAGCCATTCTGAAATGTAATAACGTCACGTTGATGGAATTCACTTTACTAAGAGACATCTGACTCAAATCCATTCTCAGAAGGAATTCAGTGGGTCACACAGACTCTGATATAGGTAACAGAGACTAGAAAGTATCTGGGAGATGACTGGAAAATGCTCCAGACATTAGTGAATTTCCCTCATATCCTAGGGAGGGAGTGGGATTTAGAAAAAACACAACCACTATGCTCAGTTAGGTGGGACTGAGATCCTTATAAATAAATATGCTAATTTATAAGTAAATCCAATCTCTAAGAGGGTGAGAGCAGGAAGCCGCCTTCCAATTTTGTGTGCTGCTAAATAGGAACTCTTTGTCCCCAGATTTGCCCCGTGGGTGTGTCTTGGGCTGAGAATCAGGAGGTCTCAGAGATTCTAGTCCCAGGTCTTGCCTGATGGCCAAGTATATGGACTTCATCAGCATGACCGTGGGAGTTAGTGACCACTTTACAAGATGGTTGAGAGGAAAATGAGATAATGTTTTAAAGTCCTTTGTATACTGCCTGGTACATCATTCCATAAATTCCACTACTAGAAAGTTACTCTCAGATTCTGCATGGTGCCTCTACAGTTCGGAACCATTTTTGTGCTGCTGGATCTCTCTGTCTGTCTAGTGAAGCCTATTGACCTTGTCTCATAATTTTAAAAATACAGTTACATGGCATGTGACTATCAGACTATCAGAGTAGTAAAAACAAAATTTTTGATACAGCAGTATGTATTTCTTACATTAATGAATTAAATAAGACTTAGTGGTGACTTTAATACCTATTTATTTCAAAGTTGTGATGAACACATGATATTTGAAGATACCCGCTGAAAGTTAATATGAAATGAAAATATCTGAGATTTCTGTTGGTAACCGGACCTCAGGTATTGCTAATATTACTATGATTTGTTGCCTACTTTCATAATTGAATGAAATTTGTTAATTTTTAATTGGAGGTTAATTGGAGGTTTAATTGTACTTTGTTTCCCATTCAGATTCACGGACCTCTTGAATTCTATGTAGGGTGAGCAATTATTTTCCAGGGCTTAGAAGTTCCTGTGCTAAAATCGGGACAGTCCCTTGCAAACTGGAACAGTTGGTCTCTTAGTGAACCCCAGTTTAAGCATATCTGCTGTGGAAACTCGATGGTAAGATGTAAATTTCTTTCCTTCAGAAAGATGCCTTTCAGGCAACATATTACCCCACTATTACCTTTTCATTTATTAGGAGGAGTTAGAATTAGCTCCAGTGACCTGACTTACCAAGTGATATAGTTCCTTTAAACCTACTTTGCTTTTGCTTTTTAAACATTTTTGATTTTAATTTTCAGTGGACCCCGTTATATTTTTATTGTTGCTGTTGGAAGCTGACAAGTTAATTGCTAATTACAGCAGAACAGTGGTTATTTCAACTCTAAGCCACTGCCTTTTGATTAGAGAAGTCAGAAAGCAAAGTACAGCACAGAAGTGCACACAGGAAAGCCACATAGGGCGACTGCAGTGAGGGGTGGAGGAGATGGCTGCCCACAGGGATCACAGGGATGTAGGAAGGCACTTTGCTTCTGAAGTCCCTGTGCTTGCTTTATTTATTTATTTATTTATTTATTTATTTATTTATTTATTTATTTATTTTGCATAGTCATGCAAAGGGGCCCAGCCCAGAGTGAGAGTGAGGAAGGACTTAGGCGGAAGTCTTGCATCTGTCATTGACCAGCTGTGTGACTCAGTAGAAGTCCGTTCACTCCTCTGAGCTCCTGAAATTCCTTCTAATGTTAGTACCCTCTAGTTGTCCGCCTGAGAAGCCATACTTTTAGTGCCCGTTCACCTGGAAAGTATCATCCCTCAGCCACTCGACATCCTGTTTCTAGATGGAGGAAAGGAAGTATACTGGGGTTGCATTTTCCTCCTCACTCCTCGCTCTGAGCCAGGTCTCAAAGTACCATTAGTCATGGTTTATGGAGCTGCTGGGTCCTGTTCTGTGGGGTCCCTACAAGAAACACCGTGGAGTATTAATGGGGCATCATTGGTAGTCAGCCCAAATGGGTTATTTGGAACTCTCTGTGGAGACTGATATTCCTGTGTATGGCTATAAAAGTGAGTGGGCCTGTTGGTTTTTCCTGTTTAGCATCTATGGTTTCATTGAGCATTTTAGCTAATGAATAAAGACACCTCATTCTGGGTCCCAGTGCTTCTAGTCACACGGTCACTTATGGATAGGACTTAGTCGTAAGTAAGGCTTTAATATCCCCCGAGGGATGTTTCTAATTGTACCCTGAATGGAATATTGTGTCTTTTGGTGTGGAGGGAAAAGAAACCAAATAATCAAAAATCTTCTTCCCAGATCACCAAACTAAATGTTTATTGGAGAAAGTGTAGACAATTACAAAAAGGCACCAAAATATCACCATGCGGTGATAACCATTGTAGTGTAATATGCTGGTATCTATCCTTCCAGGTGTAGATGTGAGAGAAAAGCTGTAACAGGGTATCTAAAGGGATTTCTGAATGTATCTACTCATGGAAACTGTCTCTACTTTCCAGTGAGCCTCATTCTGAAATTAAGTAGTGTGTGCTGACTCCTCAGAGCTATTTACTTTGGAAGAAAAGACTAGGGTGGGAAATGCAAGCCTTTTTGGAGGAGCTAGGATCTGTAGCTGAGTACAAGGGGTTCAGTTGGGACAGTTTCTCTTTGGATACCATTTTGTGGTGATATCTATTTTTGAAAGGGTAAAGTCTAAGTAAGGTACTGTATTAATTTGGGTGAGGTAGGTTATGTTTTGGTAATAAATTAACTCTCATGTCTCAGTGGTTTAACAATAGAAGTCGACTTGCCTCACTTGAACACTTTTGGGAATGCAAAATCATGAAGAGATTTCTAAAGAGGCCATTTTTCTATGAGACAGCTGGGAATCTATCTGCCTGCTCTAGCTTCCTGCCTCCTTTTCTGTGGCCACTTTCTTCCTTCCCAGAGAGATTAAGTCTATTTTTCTTTATTATTTATTCTTTCTTTGTTACAGTGCTGCTGCCTGTATTATCCTTTGAGCTGCTGCTGCTTCTTCTTCTTCTTCTTCTTCTTCTTCTTCTTCTTCTTCTTCTTCACATTTATTTATTTATTTATTTTGAGAGAGAGAGAGAGAGAGAGAGAGGGAGAACATGCTTTTGTGCCAGTGGGGGAGGGGCAGAGAGGGGGAGGAGAGAGAATCCCAAGCAAGTTCTGTGCTGTCAGCAACGATACTGACTAGGGGCTAACAAACTGTGAGATCAAGACCAAAACTGGAACTGAAATCAAGAGTCAGACCCTTAACCTACTGAGCCACCCAGGCACCCCATCCTTTGAGCTTTCTCTGTGTGTCCCCAACTTAGCAGCCAAGGAGGCCAGGCTGCTAGATCCCAGAATCTAGGCTTATTTGGATAATTCTGTCCTTACATGGGCTGGGTCTTGGGGTGCTGTGGGCTTGCTCAGTCATGTCCCAAATTGCAACATCAATCCCTGCTTCAAAAACAGTGTAAGGTCTTAGAGTTGATGTTGGGTAAATGAGGACATCCCCAAGCTGGGAGCTGAGTAGGAGAGGGACTGTTGGGAATGAACATGTGAGGAAGGTCAGTGTGGTCAGAAGGAAAGCACATGTGGAGAACTACCCTGAAGGAGCATGCTGGGGCCATTTAAAGGGGCTTCCAGAGAGTTAACTCTATTCACAATGGGGAAATAGTCTAGGCATGCAGCATAGGGAACATAGGGAATTACAAAGGTGAAAGAGAATGACAAAGTTCTCTGGTCCCTTGTCCCTGATTGGCAGCTCATGATTCTTTTCTTTAGAGAATATCCAGGTCAACCCAACCCTCTCCCTTTTATACCAAGGACTTACTGAACTTACCCCTGCCATCATTATTTCTCCCTGCTTTACTGTTTGCTGGATCCGTCACATGGAAAATACTCATCCTTAGTTAGGGCTGGATCAGAGAGTGAAAATAGACTGGCCATGTGTGTTCCCTGGCACTGGTGGGGCATTTCCTGGTCTTGGACATCCAAGTTGGAGGACTGGGGAGGAATGTCTCCCATCTGGGAACATTTGGCTTCCTACAGGAAAAACCATTTGGGTCATTTCCTTTTGGAAGCCTTCACAGTCCATGTAATTTTATCTCCTAAGAATGAGGCTCCAAGTAGTCATTCTGATCTTAATGTCCTTTAAGGCAGAAAACTTTCTTGTACTGTAAACGTTCCATTTTGAAGGATGTAATGCTTCCAAAAGGACAAAACAAATCTATGTGTTCAGTTTCTGATTTTCTGTTTAACTCTGACTTTTCTCTCTTTCAAGTCACTCAATCACCCTCCTTTACTATCTCTATGCTTTGTTAATGATAGTTTCTATTTCTGAGAAAAATATCTCCAACTAAATTTCCACCTTAGTTCCCAGTAGGCTTTGTTTGCTGATTAGGTCACAAAGGTTTCTGGAGGTGAAATCAGACATACTGGTGTTTGTGACTAAAGTTGTTTAGATCCATATCTATATATCTGTGGTATCTGCTGCAAGATGAGAATGAGTTTTAAATTGATCTTTAAGTGTTGAACAACTGTGTCTACTGAAACATTTCAGGAATTTCTTCTGAACTTATCACTTCGTGTCATAGGTTGGTCAACTTTTGTATTTTCGCCATACACGTTTTTACTTTCAATGTGGTTGTATGCACCCCGGCCAGAAAACTCACTTAACATAAGATCAGTATCCCTGGCACTGAGCATCTCTTGGGTATGGGAATGAGTTCTTGTATACTTATAACATCTTTAGAATTTATTGACTTCGGAGGTGATATTTGATTTGTTTCTGAATCCATTGTTGGAAGCACATCCATTTACTGTCTATAGATACTGGAGAGCTTTATAAATGTCATTTGAGAACATAACTTCCACCACCCAATAATGCTGCTGGGCATGTACAGTATGGGTTTGTTACCTTCAAAGGGGAAAAAAATGGCATCTGAAACACATCTGAGTCTGCATCACTGAATTGTGCTCCACGGCTCTTCTCTGTGGGCCCTTGAATTACTTGGTGGTCAGGGTTATATCCTAAAGGGATGTAGTGGGCTGAATTGTGCCCTCCAAAAGCTATGTCCACCTGGAACGTGACCTTATTCATAAAACGGGTCTTTGCAGGTGTGATTAAGGTGAAGATTTTGAGATGAGATCACTCTGGATTACAGGGGGCCCCAAACCCAATGGCAGGTCCTTAGAAGACAAGGGGAAAGAGATACAGACACACAGAGAAGGCCGTGGGAAGATGGAGGCAGATTGGAGTTACGTAGTTACAAGCCGGGGAACACCAGGCTTGCCAACAGCCGCCAGCCGCAAGGAAACAGACATCGAGTGATTCTCCCTAAGAACCACAAGAGGGAATCAGCCTTGCTGATACCTTGAGTTCAGACTTCTGGCCTTAAGAACTGTGAAAGAATAAATCTCTGTTGCTTTAAGCCACTGACACCATGGTAATTTATTATGATAGCCCTAGGAAATGAATACAACGAAGGTTGTCAACTGAAATATTTTACATAAAGAACATGTTACTTAAAGCAAGAGTTGGCAAACGATAGCCCCACTGGCTGCTGCCTATTTTATAAATAAAGTTTTATTGGAACACAGCCATACTTATTCATTTATATGCTTTCTGGCTGCTTTTGTGTTACAATGGCAGAGTTGAGTAGTTGTTCTAGAGACCGTAAGACCTATAGTGATTAATATATTTACTAATATATTTTTCTGTGCAAATACAGATTTACTTAAGAGAGGGGCAGCAACGGGGAATAGGGAATTCTGTAGTGATTTCTTCAGCTACCCTTAATGTATCTGCTTTGAAAATCTATATGTTCATATTTCAATTTGCTTAGTCACATGTCTCCTAGAGAAGTGGAGATATTGATTAAAAGAAAGTTCAACAAAAACAACTGATCTATAGGATTTGTGTAGCCTCAAGGTAGAGTGTTAGTTCATCCTCCTCATTTTGAGTTCTTGGACTTAATGTGAATTGGAAGCATTATTAGCTTGGTAGGATTGAGTAAGCAATAAACATCCTCTTGGAATAAGGAAAAGAGCTATCCATCATTGTATTGAAGGTTTGTCTTTCCCAGATAGTCCTGGGTGCTTTTTATTTGATTAACAATGAGGAGCGATTGGATGGGCTTTCTCTCTAAATGTGTGAAATTCTCCTGGCTCCTAAACAAGAGATACGGTAACTGAATTTTATCTTTTTTTTTTTAAATCTTTATTTATTTATGAGAGACAGAGAGAGACAGAGCATGAGCGGGGGAGGGGCAGAGAGAGAGAGAGGGAGACACAGAATCCGAAGCAGGCTCCAGGCTCCGAGCTGTCAGCACAGAGCCTGACGCGGGGCTCAAACTCACGAAACGTGAGATCGTGACCTGAGCTGAAGTTGGCCCCTTAACTGACTGAGCCACCCAGGTGCCCCCGGTAACTGAATTTAAGTGGCACACAACAGTAGCTTATTTATTTATGTTAATATAGTACATAAAAAGGCTTTCCCTCTCTGTGGAGGAAGTCATCCTCGATGATGTATGCTTTTCTCCTAACCTTTTTGCCTTTTTAAATAAAGCCTTTTAAAGTTTTCTAGGGAAATAAAGATTTAGAAATTTTGTCATTGACCTTCTAGTCAATGTTTCTAACTGCTTTTGAAAAAGACTCCTCTTACTGAATTTTTTCATGCCTCTTGAAAATCTCCTTCAGGAGATTATTCAGGGAAATAATCATGGATGTTTAACCATTTAATTACAAAGATGTTCTTCAAAGCACAGTTTACAGCAATGAATAATGGCAAAGAACCTAAACTTAAATTTGAAACAATAGAGAATTGATTAAGTGCTTCCATACTGTGAGCTCATCAAAGAATATTTAATGACATGGAAATGTCTTGGTGTATTTTCAAGTGGAGAAAAAGCAGGAAACACACAGTATGCATGGTATAGGGCAAGTATACACTCAGAAGAACAGGTGAAAGTTTTAGGTGTTTTTAAAAAATATTCTTTTACTTATCTTTATTTTCTAATATTTTTTTGAAGAATATTTTTTCAAGATTTTTTTTTAAGTAATCTCTATACCCAATGTGGGGCTCGAACTCACAACCCTGAGGTCAAGAGTCATACACTCTACCTACTGAGCCAGCCATATGCCTCAAGAATATTTTTATAATAATAAGAAAAAAGTTAACTTAAGATGAGGAGACTGTGCTTTCAAATATTTTATTTAGAGTTAAGAACGCTGATTGATATAAAAAACAAAACAACAACAAAAAAACCTGGGGTGCGTCTGACTTCAGCTTAGGTCACGATCTCGCGGTCCGTGAGTTCGAGCCCCACGTCGGGCTCTGGGCTGATGGCTCAGAGCCTGGAGCCTGCTTCTGATTCTGTGTCTCCCTCTCTCTCTGCCCCTCCCCCGGTCATGCTCTGTCTCTCTCTGTCTCAAAAATAAATAAACGTTAAAAAAAAATTATCATTTAAAGAAAACAAACAAAAACAAAAAAAAAACCTTTCTTTTTCTTTTGCTTCCCAGAAAAATTGATAACTTACTTAAATTGTTGCTTGCTAGGAGATTACGTTTGGACAAATCATTTTCTTTCCTGAGCCTCGGTTTCTTCATCTGGAAATGAGAGCTTTCAATTCACTGAATCCTTAAGTTCCTGGTCACCTATGACATTCTGAGCAGCATGACACTGCGTCCAGACCAGGCTATTTATCGAGCTAACTTACTCACCAAGAATAGCACACTCAGAATGGAGGGTACCTCAGTTGTCCAGGTGGGTATCAGCCACCCCAGGCCTTTAGACCCTAAGCAAGGCCTTCTGGGTAAGGAGCCCGTGCTCTTGCTTAGACTGACACAGAAAGCCTACTTCCCTTACTGGCTTGGGAGTCTTGGGTCAGATTGGTCCTTTTATGAGTTGGGTTTCCTTAATCCTCTTTGTCTTGATCAGGCTGTGCCAATGCATTTTCTTAGGGAAAAAATTCTGCTTTTAAAATTTAATTTGTACTATGCGGCTCCAGGCAAAGAGAGCCTGCAATAAACTTGGTGTCAATTCCATGTTTTGCCAAAGTTTGTGAAGTGTTTTATTTTAGGAGAACTTATCATTCCCTGTGTCAGTGGGGATAGGGGGTAGGGTGGGGGTGGCCATTCTTTTTTTTTCTCTGTCCCTTACCTGCACCCTAACATTCCCTGGTGCTGCCCAGGATAAAAGATATTCCCTGGTAATGTGTTGAACTGTTTTGCCAATAAGACACGTACGTTCCTTCAGGATAGGCATTGTGATTTTTTTGCTCATTTTGTATCCTGTTCCTATCCTGCCCAGTGTTGTACATAGTGACCAATGAGGGCTTTCAACTTGAATTAAGGAGCATTGCAGCAGGCCCTTTCGGATGCGACCCTGTTTACTGAAGGCAGGGTCTTTCCAATAATGCTATATTTCACGCTACAGAAGTTCTTGTTTTGTTTGAAATTATAATTAGCCCAGTACAAGAATAGGATGTGCTTTGGTGCATTAATATGCTGAGACATTCTTGATGTTGGAGCATGGATATTCGAGTAAAACAATTCCTAGGGCTGTTCACTCATTCAGTCAACAAATACTATTATTCATGGTGCTGAGGTAGCACAGTCAGAGCAGAGTGAGGACTTTTGGTGTCTGTGGTGTAGGCATGAAGATGGGAAGGGAGATAAAAAAGAGAAGTGATACATAGAACTGTATGATGCATTCATCCATCCATCTGTCCATCCATCCATCCATCCATCCATCCATCCATCCAACAAATATCAGTTGATAGCCTGCTAAGTTCCCAGAACTATTGTAAGCACTGGGAACATAGTATACTTAAGACAGGCAAAGTTGCCTACTTTGTTGAAGGTAGAGCTTATAACATGGTGGCAGACACAGACAATGAGTTCTTAAATACTATCACTTCAAACAGGGAGAGAAAATGCTATGAAGACAGATAACACTGTGTAAAGGAATGGAGGCTGATGGGGGCATTTGGGAAGGCTCTATGAGAAAGTGCTGAAATGGGATGAAGAGGCAAGAGAAAGAGCCCTGGGCCAAGAGTCTGGCTGAGATCTCATTTTCACTTCGCCCTCGACTGTGCAACATGGGCCAAGTCCCTCAGTGTCCCTCTGTCACCTGATCCTTGCTGAAATAAAATGATGTGTGTGAGTGTATATGCAAGCTTAATGTATTTTTATTAATCATATGAAGTCCTCTTGCATCATTTGCATAAAGGGCCAATGGAAAGATGGTGTGTGTGTGTGTGGGGGGGGGTGCTTTTACTATTTGCTACTCGTTCATGGCTGAAGACAGCTAAGCCCAACCTTTCTGAAAATCTCCAAGGAGAATTCCTTGAGAATTCCTCAAAACCCAGGGAATGAAAAAAAGGAGGATGAGCTTAATCTCTTCACTGGATGGAGAATGTTCGTGTGTGTGTGGGGAGATGGGGGGGGGGGTCTTCCAAATGGGACAGAGACAACCAGCAGTGTTTTCCAATGCACAGTAAAACAGTTTATTTAAAAACAACGCATTCAGTACTGTGTTTGGCACATGAGGCAATGAGGCAGGCACATTCACACTTAACAGGTACATTTGGGGAGCTGTCGAAGCAAATCATTGCATTTTCTTCACAAACTAGTCACAATATACACACAATTACCCCTACAAAAGAAAGATGATCATCCTTGTTCACCAAGAAGGCAGAAGATATTTACATGTTCCTCAGTCCAGCAGGGCTGGCTCCTTTCAGGTCTCCATGGCCCTGTCAGTATGGCAGCTTGTTTCTGAGGGCAGCTGAGGCTGCCTGTCACAGGAGATGTGAGTCTGATCCTAAGGGCCACGGCTTCTCCCGAAGAGTGAGAGTACTTCTGATGTAGGTGAGAAGGAGTGAAGTCTTCAATGCCAGTGTCTCAGCGTAAGATGGCATTTTCCAAAACAAATGCATCAAGTGTGTGAGGGGAGGGCTCCGTGTTTATGACAATGGAAGAAGCATTGATTTTCCCTGACACATGCTTCTTGCTCATTTCGTTAATAACTTACATTCACTGTTCTCCCACCTTTGACCTTTCGGTTTCATCATTACTCTGAAAAGAGCTTGGTTGTTCATTCTACATTGGTGTAGCATTCTTTAAAATGAGGCTAAAATGAAGTGGTGAAACCAAGTAGGTTAAGTGAGAGAAGATATCGCAAACATTCTTTCGTCTTGACTTCTGATTTATGCTTTACAGTGGATTGTCAGCCTCCCCCCTACAGAGTGGAGGCAGCATGGTGTGCTGTAGTAGAATCCATGGTTTGGGAGACCCTGACTCTGATTGCTTTTAACTAGCTGGGCAGATAAGTTGCTTCCTACTCTCTGACCATCAGCTGTCTCATCTCCACGTTGAAGATGTTGATCTGGAATCTAGACCTGAGATAGTGTCTAGATCTGTGAAGTTCTGCTAGGCATGTAGTTGATTCTCCTATGTGAACAAACGATGCTGCATTGTGATGTTTCAATATTTTTGTTTTGTGTCCTTGGAGAATTTCAGCGCTAATTGCTGATGCTTGGTGATTGGATCTCAACTCATCAATAACCCCCTCCCAGGGCTCTTGGCTGTAAGGCTGATTTTCTGTATAATAAGGGCTGAGACCTGGATTTCAAAACATGGTTAAAGAGTGTTTAGACATGGAGACCAATTATTCTAAGTCTTGCAAAATGGTCTAGATTCCAGATATCAGAGGGAAACTTCCCTTTCCTTTTTGTAAGTATTTCCATGACTTTATTCCACTTCTACACATTGAACAAACCTCTCTCCCATCATCTACCCATTTTTCTAACCTATTTCCCTGGCTAAATATATTTTGGGAGTGACTCATTCCTCAAGGCTGGTTTTACTGTGAACTGTTCATAATAAGATGGGGCCTTCTGTCAACTCCCTTCTGCTTGTAGCTATGGCCTTATCTCTTTGGTGTCCAGAGAAGAGCCAGGGGATGAAGGTGTATTTTGTGCCCAGGCTACATGCAATTTGTTTTGAATACAGAAAAACATCTGAACATGGACCTGATCCATTTAAAACAAGATGTAGCTTATTCAGTATAGAGAAGCAAGCTCATTTCAATGGCTGTTAAGGAGCACAGAAAACAGAGGGATACCCTGGCCTTTTAAACATAAGATAGACAATGTTCAAGTTGAGTTTCAAACATTTACAGTCTAGAAACATGTTATAGACCCTGTAGGATATTTTACGACAGCAAGGAAACTAGATTTTGTCCTTTATAATCTAGCTTTGATTTACTACATACAGAATAAAAGCCTATGTCCACTTACTATGTTTGAGGAATTAAATACATTATTTTTCCAGCACTGACTTCCAAAGGATTTAATCAAATTCACCTAAGAACAGGAAAACCTTTAATTTGCAAACAAAGCTTGTTCTGTGGCTCACCAGAGTATTTGATTTCTAAACACTCTGTAAGTAGGAAATTCCCTTACAACCAGTAGGAAGAAGAAGGAAGTTTATAGTACAACTACTTCTCAATGCCCAGGGGATGGTAGTGGCCAAATGTTTGATTTGGTAGGTTTTTTCCGGGTCCCGCCTTACACTAGCATAGCTAAGGGCAAGGCATCACATGATGCCTTCCTCTACAAAGTTTGCCCAGTGGTGTTCTTATTTGTGCTGTTTACAGCCAGTCAGAAACATTTTGAGGGCAAAGAAAGCCCAGCCGAATGCATACTCAAGCCTTGGGCATGAGGCTTAGCAGGTGTCCCCTACTGGGGTAGAGACACTTGAAGAAAGGAGACTCTCTAAGGGTGGTAGGTCTAGGTAAGCTTACTAGATGTCTGTTCTTCCCTTGCTTCCGTGCAAGTGCTGATTTCTGGATGCTGTGTCAGAAGAATGAGGAGCAAGTGGACAGGGAAAATTAGAGATCTGGGGAAACAGGTAATGGACTATAAGATATGAGAAAAGATCAGCCAAACATGGTTTCAACGGGCAGTTAAATTAAAAAATGTTTACCTGGAAATTCATCCTTAGAAATTAGAAAAACCGTGGCTGGTTATCTCTAAAAGTACTGAGTGGTCTGTTGAGAGGTTCCTAAGAGTCACATGGCTAGGAAATATTTTGAACACCTTAGGGTCCTTAGCTTCAAGGACACAATAATATACGAAAAATTAGTAGATCTAACCGAAGTAGAAACGCCTCCTTGCGGGGAGGGGGCACTTGGGAGTTTCTCCAAAGCCACTGCTAGCCTCTCCCATTTGGGACTCACTGACTCAGAAGTTGTTCAGGCAGTGCGGTGCTGGAGCCAGCTCGTATTGGCTCCTGAAAACATGTTTTTACATATTCAGCTGGTTGACATCAAGTTAGTAGCTTGAAACTCTATGCTGACAGTATTTATACCATGGAAATTGGCAAATGCTACAAATCAGGGCCCCACTTTCTCCAGATCCAGTTGTTAAAAGTTGAGCAGCACACTGAAGAGCTACAATCGTCTCTGAGCCCCATGGAAAAAAAAATCACAGGAGCCCTTTAGTATCTCTGATGATTAAAGGCTTTGCATGTGCACAGCTGTCAAAATGAGCCTGGCCCAAACCACGTTAGAATGGTATCACCTTATTCAACAGAGGCTGGCCCACGGCAGCCAGTGCCAACCCGTTCAGCTGGTCTTAGAATTTTATACTCAGTTGGTCTTAAAATTTTAACTTCTTGAATTTCCTTTTTTGATTGGTTTCATTTTAGCCTGAGGATCTTTGTATTTGGGGAATTACCTGTAGGTTGAGAAATCAGACCCCTTTAGGAATATTTTAGGCTCTGGGAATGACATCCAAGTAGAATCTGAATGAACCACTTAACTTCTCTGTTTCTCAGTCTGTCTATCTGTAAAGATGATTGACCTGAGATCTGCCTCTTAGTTTGAAATATAAAAAGTGAAATATAAAGAGCTGGCCTTGGGGTAAAGTATATTAAAGCTATGTCCCTCGCTCTATCTTCAGGCTTGCGTCCATTCTGACTAAATTAACCAGTTACTATTTGCTTACAAATTAGTGACAGGTCACTTCAGCCAAAACACAACTTGAGTAGTTGAGTCACTAAGACTGTGTCTATATTGCCGGGTATTATGATAACTTTAAGGGACAGATAGGCTACTAATTACATGAGGAGTGATAAGCATTCAGCTACTTTGGTCAAAATGGTATATGTGACTTGGCTATATGTTATTTGTTTCCCAATGCTGGCAACATCAGAATCACCTGGGAATCTTTGTAAGCTTAGCTTATCCCAGCACATTCTGAGTCAAAAGTCTGGTGTGGGGAGGAAGAGTGTTTTAAAGAGCTCCTCACATCATCCAGCTTTGTTTGCTGGTGGATCAGCAGCATAATCCAGGTCCTAACCCCATCACCCCATTGTCATCTTAGATTGGAGTCAGCTTTTCTGCGACAGGCTCTTCCCTATGATTCTGCTGTAATTAACAGCATGAGAACGGGCTTCACTGAGGATAAAACATCTATTAAAACACATATCTTCAATAATAATAATCACAATAAAAACAGATTTTCAGAAATACTCTCTAATACAATAATGATGTTCTAAAAGTTTTCCCATTTCAAACGTTATATTTATGTGGCAAAGCAATATTTAGTCATTTTGGTCCTTGTCATCAATTCAACTGTGGCCTTGATTAATTGGGCCACAGAGCCCAGTCACATCAGTCAGGTGGCCCAGGGCCACCTAAGTCTCTGGCACTTGTCACGTTCCATCTGGGTTTTTCAGCCACATACACAGCCCCAACTCTCTTTGTAAGCAAAAGGACAGTTCTGTGTATTCAGGGGGAAGTAGAGTCTACACAGATACTTTTGCTTGGTACATTTAAACCATTAGAGGAAAACAATTTAGAGATGCAGATTTATATAGAAAACTGGTCTGTCATTTTGCACATGAAGACGCGGCCCAAATTTTTCACTATTATTTACACATCTTCTTAGCATATTGAACGAAATGCAATAATGTAAAGTCTGCTCTTGAAATTACTTACTATGTGGAATGAATTGACAAAAGGTATTCCTTATCTCAACAGGCCCCAGCTGAAAACTATATACATGGAGAAATACAATGAGTGAACCATTTTTTTTTAGGTTAAATAAATTGATAAAGATTTTTAAAAAGAAGTACATAACTATTCTCAGTATTCAGCTTTTAAATTGTGCATACATATTTCTAAAACAAGGTTTTATAAGTGAATAGAGTCTTGGATAAAATTCCAGCTATCAACTTTGAACTATCAGTAACTAAATTGTGATTTACCAGAATCATGACTTACCAAGTTGGTTTTCTCTTATTTTAGGGGAAGGAGAATGTAGGATATTACCCGTGGACTGTTGTATGCCTAGGCAACCATCTCCCTTATTGTTTTGTATTGACAAATAAATACTTTTTGTGGGAGAGGGATAAATTTTCTTCCTTTACAGACTACTTGTTTTCTGTGCCATGAGGACTCCAGACCAAAATCACTTTCTTTTTGTGCCCATCTTCATTAGATGCTGATAAGGAGGAGATGAGGAGTCATACTGCTTCTACTCATTATCCTTGCAATCTTGGGAAATCACTTAGCCTCTCTGCTTCTCCATTTCTCATTTGTAACATCAAGGATTAGGACTAGAGAAACTGAAAGGTTCTTCCATTTCAAATATCCCATGTTTCTACAGTTCTGTCCCTGCTTTCTCTGGCCTCAGGCCACCCTTCTTTGCTGTTTGAGAGTGTCCAAAAATTACTGCTTAGCCCAAAGTCAGAAGAAATGCTCTTCCATTCCTTAGCATCCCACCAAGTTAGGTTAGTCATGGCGCTCATATTCGTGGATAATTGGAGATCCAGACACAAGGAGGCTGGAGGGACCTCTCACCTTGCATATCCTGGCTGGCAGCCTCATGGTCACACGCCTGACACCAAGGTCACCTGACACCATGGTACAGCAGTCACAGCACTGCTAGGCACACAACACTACTAAACACACAGCACTTTTATAATGGTCAAGGACACTTGAGACCCAGAAGCAAAGGCAGAGGAGCCATAAATGTTTTAATCATCAAATATGGGAAAGATTTCTGGGTGTGGGAGGAATTCTTGGTACCACATTTTAGTCCTGAATCCCCTGGTTTACAATCCCTGCACATGACTCTCAGAATAGCCAATGCAAAACTGAGGGACTGGCATTAAGCAGGTCACTAAATGTTTGTGGGGTTTTTTTTCCCCTCTGCGACTGAATTGGTCATTTGTGTTGGTATCATGTGTAGACAGCCTTGAGGGCTTTATGGTAAAATTCATTCCAATGGCTGAGGGTGGATTCTGCTGTGAGTATCCTAAAAGATGAAAGGTTCTGATAAAAGGATGCACTTAACCTAGAACCAGCAAAGCAAGGGCAGTGCAAAAGCCAGGGATTTGTATCTGAGTTGAATCAGGAGGGGGAACTCAATAGTCCTGTCTGCCCATTTCACTGCTCTTGACCACACAGGCCAGGGAGTTCTGGTTACTTACACCACTGCCTTTCTAATCAGGACTCAGGGGACCCACCAAGTCTTTTGGTCGCGACAGTGGTTACATAGGTTTGACCTTTGAAACAGTCCTCAAAAACAAAAAGAGATCGTGTATGATCAGCTAGAGGCTGCATTTCTCTGTGCTGCAACTGTAAGTCAAGGGCACAACTAACAATAGAAGTAACAGTAAAAGCTGCCATTTAGTGAGTGTTTACTACCTGCTGGAAACTGGGATAGACGCTTTACCCAAATTTTGTGTCCAAGTTTTCCAATAGGAGGCATATAGGCTGTACAGAAAGAATGTATAAGCTATGAGAATTGTGGTTAACCCTATGGCAGGGCTTAAGATTTTCTTCAGAAAAGGGAAGGGTGGTGGTCCTTTTGGATCAGTTCCAGGAAGTCCTGCCCGGAAATGGGATAGGCCTGGCTGCTGAGCCCTCTGATTCTAGGAAAGAAGCCCGTTTTGAGTTCTTGTGAAAGCAACAGATGAGACGATACTGGGGGATGGTAAAGTCCTTTCACCCTGAGGTTAAGACGAAGCCGAGAGTGGTGTGAGATGTCAAACGTCTTCCTCAACTTGAAACGACAAAACAACCCCCACTCCTAAAACAGCATTATGATGAGGTCTACTTTAAAAGGTCCACCATATGGGGCGCCTGGGTGGCGCAGTCGGTTAGGCGTCCGACTTCAACCAGGTCACGATCTCGCGGTCCGGGAGTTCGAGCCCCGCGTCAGGCTCTGGGCTGATGGCTCAGAGCCTGGAGCCTGTTTCCGATTCTGGGTCTCCCTCTCTCTCTGCCCCTTCCCCGTTCATGCTCTGTCTCTCTCTGTCCCAAAAATAAAATAAAACGTTGAAAAAAAAAAAGAAAAAAAAAATAAAAGGTCCACCATAGAACAATTAACCAGTTTTAGGGATTCTGGTCCTGTGCTCTTTTAACCTCCCTGGTTCAACGTGTCTACATATTTATATTTAGTGAAATCTAATGGGCACATTGGGATTAAAACTCCAGAGTCAGGATCTGGCCCATGTAATATTGGCATTAATACCACTCAGCCGCAACCAGATGAACTAAGTGCTTAGGAAGAGCCAACTAGACACTCCTGTCAGTTGTCAATCTCGCAGTGATCCTCGCAGAGCACGGCATGAGCACTGTGGCACTGTCCTCTTGAAAGTGACAGGGAACAAGCATGGGGTGGTGTTGATGCCCACCAGGTTATACCAGTGAATTTAAAACATGGTTTTTTTTTTTTTTTACTACCTCCTCCTCTAATGTCTTTCAAGTATTGAGCTGTGTCAGTGTTTCCCATTTTGAAACATCTATTCCTGTTTCTTCCCATCTCTTTGGATGATTGCCATTTGTACAACATTGTAAGATGTGCCACAGTTAGCAGCAACTCCAAGCCTGTATGGTTTTTCTTTCACCAGTTAGTATCTGGATATATGTAAGCTGCTCTGATTAGCTTTCTGAAAACAATTAGAACCAGACATCTCCCCTTTAGGACCAGGAGGCACATGAGCATAAGAAACAACGTCTTTTCTTATTGTATGCGGTTTAATGGGGGGCCTGATTATACCTTCCCAAAGAGGGACAGTGAGCCGATCACTGAGCTACGGCAATTATTCTAAATGGCATTTGTAACATTACAAGCAGTCTAGGATGAGACTTCTGGAAAAGAACAAGCTACCCCACCCAAATATATTACAAATGTGCTTGACTGGCATTTGGAAAGAAGAAAGAAACTCTTATTAAAATTTAACATCAACTTGGCCAGACTTTGGGCCGAATTGGAAGAACAAAGTGCTGCTCAGTGAAAAGCCCGGGGTGGGAGTGATGTGATTTCTACTTCTAAGGCTGAAATAATAATAATAAAAAAAGACAGAACGGCCAACTAATCCCTTCATGGCAGATCTACACAGCTTAAATTCCAAGGGTTATTTTGTATCAAATCTTGCCATTACCCAATGTCTTTTCCTTATGAAATCCTTAATTTTTAGATATACAGATCTGATTTCAGTGGGAAAAGGGACTATCCAGTGTCTACAATTATCTTGAAGAGAACAAATGGTTCTGAGCGGTGCTGGTGGACCCAGTGACACTGAAGATGACCTCACCTCAGCACTATTCCCACGGGGGCCTGTCCTGATCAACCCCCAGTCTTCTACTTTGCTGCAACTCTGCTGGCTTTCAAAGACCAGGTGTCTCTGAATGGGCACCATGGTTACAACGCTCTAGGGTATATGGGGATTCCATAACAACTTCTAAGTATTTTTCCTCCTTTTCCTCTCTGTGTCCCAGGATCTTAAGCTGACTCATTGCCTCTATATTCTGAGAGAATGCCCAAACTAGCTCTTGGGTTGGGATTGTGGGACGCACTAAACTCAGGCTGGCATGCCCTCACAGATGTGGCGATAGAATGATCTGCCACAATAGCATTCGTGTCAAGAGATGCAGTGCCACCCATGACATTCATTTTCTTTGTGATAGTGAAAGATGCCACTCAGCACAGAGGGACCACTCTGCTGTCGAATGACGGCATGGACTAGTGAGAACTTTGTAAGAGGCATTTCTTATAAAGGTAGTCACAAGGGGATCCATCATCATTTGGTCAGCTTGTCACAAAACAGCAAAGTTACCCAGAGCCTTGAACACATCAAGCAAGTACAGATGCAACACATACAAGCAAAGCTAATTTAATATGATTCCTAGCAAATTATTAAACTCCACAGTGGTGGGGCGAGGGATTGTAGGGGAGAGATTGAGAACAACAGTGAGAAATAGAGAGAGTGAGAGATGAGATATGCAAATGGTTTTTTTGTTTCCATTTTGAAGAGTCTGATCCCACCCAGGCAAAACTGAAATCCTGCCCAAATTGGCCAGAGGCCTGTGACAATGAGGACTGTATCTCAAAGCTGCAGCAATGACAGCTCCCGTCCTCATAAAAAAATGGGAGGCAGTTTATTATCAAAATACAAACACTAAAATACTTCCGACCATTTCGTTAGCAGCATGGTTCCCAATGCAACATTCCCTTTATCAATCAAGTTTACATCATGTGGCTTCAATTCGTTTGTCTTGCCAAGACTCTTAAGAGAGCAGGTGCAAAAAGAGGGAGAGAAGAGATCTTTCCTTTTAAGCGGCAGACAGTCTTTATAAGGAATTCTCTAGGGTTCTATTCTGAAGACTATTCCGTTTGATTTGGGGCACTTTTCAAATGGCCATTTGGCACTTTCTGTTTAGAGTCTTAGGCACAGTGTGACAGAGTCAGCTTGGTGAGCCCTTCCCCATGCATTCGGTACAGCAGCTGAAACTCGGCAGGCAGCTGGTGTGACTCCTGCCACTTGGTGGTAAATTTGGTCCCTTTTTTGTCATAATAATGGTATGGAAGATCTTCCCTTGTGTTGGGGTCAAATCCAAAAGGCCAAAATCCATACAAGTGGATCTCTTCACACATCGCTGACGCAAGGGTGTACATGAGAATACCTGTGCTCAGCCGTTTGGGTGACAAATGTTTGTTTTTCCAGTACCTGTGGAACAGTAAGTACATGTGGATTCAGAAGCCAGTGTTGGTTTCAGGCGAATAGGTCAACATGACTGGGCCAGGAGGTGGATTGGTACATGGATTTGCGTTTTTTAAAGTAGCATTTGCTTTGAATCTATCTTTTAGAACACCTCTGGGCAGGACCGGCTACATAATTTGTGAGACCCATTATGGGACGAAAATGCGGGCCCTTCTTCCAAAAATCACTGAGTTTCCAGAGGGTGATAGCAGGGCATTAAACCAAGTGCCAGCCCTCCTGAGCACAGCTCCTGTGTGACCGCACAGGTTATACATCACGCGACACCAGCCCCGCCTCTTGGCTGTGCTAAGGAGTGGTGGCCCTGACTCAGTGGTGACACCGCAGAAGGCCAGCAGCAATGGGAATGACTATGCTCCTGTGTCACCTTCTTATCCAAATCTAGAGGTTGGTTAAATGCTTCTTCTTTGGTCTGGAGAGATTGTGGGGCCTTATTTTTCTGTAGCTTCTTGTAAAAAAAAAAAAATCATATTCCCTGTTCCTTTGTTTTCTACCTAAGGGTTCCTAGGGGTTCCCTTCTTTAGCATGCCAGAACCCAAGAAAAGCATTTAAACACTTTCTGAATTTAAAAAAAAGCTAAATTATGGCTGTTTTTCCTTCCATATTGAAACAGTAGTTTGAAGCCTTCCTACCTATACTACCAAATATTCGAGACTGCTAGGGAGTGAGTGTGTGTGTGTGTGTGTGTGTGTGTGTGTGTGTGTGTGTGTATCATTTGCTGTGTAGGCAGAGTTAAACTGTTTATGAATCAGGTTTCCTCGGACTGTATTTCCTTTGAGTTTTCATTGAACCAATGTATTTGGTTCAAGCCTGAGTGGCTGTGAAGCATTATGGCTAACTCCGTGGCCTTTCTGAAAAGCTAGGGGCAGGGTAGGCCACACAGGCCAATTTCCTGAAGCTTCTAAGCACGTATAGTTCCTTCTTTACTACTTGAAAGCTTCACAGACCTTTCCCCATTCCGGTTGAAATGTAACAGTTTAGTCTTGGTTTTCTTACTAAGGAGTTAGAATGACTTCTGACAATTCCTTTGGTATGGCTGAAGTTAAGTAAAGTAAGGCAGGAGCAAAATGATGAGGTCAAAAGGCCACAGGAGGACAGGTTGGTGGGAGGCATGGCTTCTAATTCTGATTTTGCCCATTTGGGGCAGTGACATTGGGTGGTAAATAATTCCTTTTCTTTGTACCTCAGTTGACTCATCTTTAAACAAGAGTTGGGCTACCTAACCTCTCGAAAAGATGACCATACATCTTGGGAAGCTGGGATAGTCTCAGTTTTTGTCATCCTGTTGTTATTAATAGTACCCTCTTTCTCTTAAAGACAGAGCTCCAGTTTGGACTATATATTATGGTGTCACCCTACCTGTTAGATACATACTACTTTATTAGATGATGATTCCTCCTTCTATCAGAGGTAACCTAAACAAACATTAAGTTTGGTAGACTTCAGAGGACTACAGGATGGGAATAATATACTATGGGATAAACGTCTTTAGAATTCTCTGGTTACCTGTCCTCCCAGAACCCACTTTAACTTGTAGGACTATCCAGACAGTATGTTAGGACATGGAGGCTACTTGCTCAGGGGAAATTAGAGTTAAGGCAGTTTCCTCAGATGATTTTTAAAAAATCCTACAACTAATTTTGCTTTATAAAATGCCCTGGACTAGTGGCTCCCAATTTTGACTGCATATTAGAATCATCTAGGAGTTATTAAGAAAAACAGGTACTGGGTCCTTCCCCTCCCCCTGCCAGATAAATCACATTAGAATCCCTTGAAGTAGAGCCCAGGCAACAGTAGTTTTAAAAGTTCTCCAGGTGATTCTAATGTACAGCCAGCATTAAGACTCAACAGACTAGACAAAAATATTGCATTTCTGATCAATCTCTCTATCAAATTATGAGGGATAACAGCAAGCTCATAAAATATCTTTCACATGTTTTGGCACTGAAATCCCAAATTTTAAAGGCCAATTATGCAATTTATGCTTTCCTTAAGTGGTTTTCTAATCTTGGACATTGACAAAACACCCACATATAAAATCAAAAGGAACACTTTAAGTCAATTGCATCTTGACTTGGTTTGTCTGATTCAGCCATAGGCATGATTGGGACATAGCTCTCCATTAAAGACAATTCTTGATTTTTGATGATTTCCATGACTGCCTGTTACGCTTACCGCCAAGGGAGGGGACAGGGATTAGAGAGGGCAGACTGACGAAACACCAGTCCCCCCTCCCCCATATAGCACTTTGTTACCAGCTGGAAGTAGAGAGTAGGAGATTGAACTTCTTACTGAGAATGATTCATTCTTTCATTACAAAAACATAAGAGTTTGCCTCAAAGTTCTAAGCTAACCACAACAAGTAACTAATCAGATACCTCCCACCCCCAAGAGA
Source organism: Herpailurus yagouaroundi (assembly GCF_014898765.1). NCBI lineage: Eukaryota > Metazoa > Chordata > Mammalia > Carnivora > Felidae > Herpailurus > Herpailurus yagouaroundi. The sequence goes on from NW_024412397.1 coordinate 18,601,213, forward strand.
TTACAATATTGATTTGCCATCTGGTGGGGTAAGACTTAAAGGCAATAAAATATACACACCTGTTGACATGTTGCATTATATTTCCAGGCCAAGCCAATTGGACCTTTAACTGACCTCTGTGTTCAACAAAAAAGTCAACTAATGTCCTGGTAACAGTTGCTGAAGTGTGGAAGAAAAATGCAGGGATCCAAAGAATGGCCCCATCGAGCTTTTTTAAACTCAGGAAAAAGTTGTTACGGTCCTGAATGGTCAAAAGATTGTTGTAATATTTTTCCAGAATGCTGGGGTTGAAGGTGGTAAGGTTGGTTTTCCTTCCAACATCTCTTTGGAAAGCCTCCGTAGGGGCAAAATTGCAACGGAAAACAAAATCTGACTTATCTATTTCTTGTCCACACCGGCTCCCTGTCAGGATCCCACTATTTCCAACCACAGCACAAATATTAAAATGCTTATTCACAATGGGTGACACATCTGGAAGCAGTGATCGGAAGTTATTGCTAATAGAGAAAACATATTTATGGCTGGAATAATCATAGTGCATCAGTTGTCCGATCCGAACACTATTCTTGGTCAAAGAAAAATTTTTTATTACATCGACATGCTGAAGAATTTCTTGCCTAAAATGAAAAGAAATTCATTAAATGCATCCCATTCAAAAGAATTGATTTTCCATCTTATGTCTTATGCTGCCATTTCATTCAGACAAGAATCGTAGGCCCATTGTATCTAAGAAAGATTATACATTCATAATAATTGCGGTCATTGCGGGAAAGACTGCTTCAGAATCTACAGAGGTGTTAATTTCCCAATCAAGTTCTGGATGTAATCCTTCAAGGCTTATAAATGTTGTCACTTACAGTTTTAGCTGGCATTCTTTGGTTTTCTGCTCTATGTGAGAAGTGTATTTGATCAAGGAGGAGGCATGATCATAGGAGGTCAAACTATGTCAGAAAATACAGGGAGACAATTTACACAGGCTCCAAAGAGCTCACATTAATTCACAAACATTGGTGACTTAGAGTTTGTAACCAGGTACTGTTTGTTTGCTATTGGACTGCAGCGTTCAAGGAATATCAAATATCACTGGTATCCAAATAAGAGCCAAATAGATACGAGTCAGTATAATACTATCTATTATTGAAATATGGAAATGGTAACAATAGTGAATGTAGTTGCATATTTAATAGAAATGAGATGATAATCTCATTAAGGTCCTTTGAATAATGAAACAGGAATATTTTTATACTTGATTATATAGAAACACAATTTAGTTGGAAGAACTTAATCCTTAGAAAAAGAGGCTATCGTGAATCCTGAAAATGTGTGTACATTCTAAGAATTAGAGGATAAACAAGGCAAGGGTGATACTTAGCATTAATTTCAGGTTGCTCTCATGTTGAGCTTTAAGTAAAATGAAGTATTTCCTCTTAGAGTTTCAGCTATTTAAAATATTTATGAGAGAACAGTAACATGTTACTTTGCTACTAGATTCTCTAATTCTAAGAAATCACATTGTAAATTTCCTATGTCTTTTGCTTAAAAAAATAGGATTGAAACTAAATGCTTTGCATATCATCACTTTAACTGGAATTTTATCTAAAAAAACACTTCATTTGTCAAAATATAAAGCAACATAAACTGAATGCTTTAATCTAAAATTTCCAGAGTTACCCATACTGTTCTTTACAAGCTAGTCTTTACCTGTTATAAAGGTAAAGTAAATTTAAAATGATACTGGGAAAATTAATTAAAGTTTACCTAATAAGTGGATTGAAAGGAGGGAAGTTTTGAGAAGGAAATATTGTTCTCACTCGTCATTTGGGTCACATGGCCCAGTGTGGGAAGATAATTTTTACTATGTTAGAAATATGTCTTGGGAAAGGTATAATGTGTTCTACCATGAAAGTTTTCTGGTTTGTCTATAAAATTAATATTGGACTAAAAACCCAATAGTTTTCTGGTTTAGAATTTATCAATTATTGACATTGAACTAATTTCTAATTGAACAGTGTTTTAAAATTTTTATTCATAATCACATGACTATATCAGCTTTTCATGACACCATAGATATCTACTGAATTGGTTTTAATTCTGTCACTCAAAATAAAAAAGGGTGCAGTAACTAGAAATGCTATGACAAAACACAGCTCCCTAAATGAGTGGTAAAATGATCATTTGTAAAATAAATATTCACACCCCTAATGAATACACTAGATGGCTCACATTCCATTTAGTAGCATAATAATCCCACCAAAAAGGAAGGAGTAATGACTTATCAGGGGTTGCTAAGAGTAGACCAGAATCACTCAGGATAATAAATTTGAATAAATCTCATCCTTCTTCCCCACCTCACGCACACACACACACACACACACACACACACACACACACACACACAAACTCCCTCATGTATAAACCAGGCTGTAACAAGACAACAACCTGTAAAAATGATGTGGGGTAGCTTTTACAATGTATTAAGGGCTGTAAAGGTTTAATGAAAACAAATAGGCAAAACCAGAACAAAACCATACTTAAATACCTGCATATATTTGGGCCAAGATTTTGACTAGTAATTGATAAAGGCAGATTATAGTATTTTCTGTGTGTTTCAGTGTGAGACAATTCTATTTTATTTCATTTTTAAACATTTTTCTCAGTGGAGAATGAAAATGCATTATTAGATGGTCTTTATGCAATTGTTTTTTTTTTTTTTTTTTTTTTTTTTTTTTTAGTAGATGGCTTTGGCAGTGTTACCCATGCATGTTAACTATAAATCATTGTGCTCAATTATGCCCCAGTTAGGGAGCATATTGGAAATATCTTTTTCCCTCCCATTCAAATTGGTCTTCTTGATGTTTTCCTTTTTTTTTTTATGAGAGGGCACTACATACATAAAAAAGAGTTACCAATCAGCCTTTGTGCAGTCAGGCCTAGAAGACAATGCAAATAACACCTCCGGTGGGGGATAGATTTTTGTTGTTTTGGAGTATTTTGTTTTGTTTTGTTTTGTTTGAACTCCAGAATTCAAAAACACCTTTCGGATCTTTTCCCCCTATCCTACCTTTGATGTAAAAACGCTGTCCGATTAAATGTCCACTTAGAAGGTTTCTCTTGGAGTTCGTGGGTCAGAGAATTCGTAATGGGCACAAATGACGGATCTAGAAACTTCAGCGCAAATTGTGACCTGGAGAGGAGCATGAGTACACAGACAAACGTGCTGGCCTCAGCTGGGGGAAGCCAACGTAGCCATTAAAGTCCAGGCGGCTGGGGGCGGCGCGCGCGTGTGGGGTGAGGGGTGCACCTGGCACACGCACTGGCTCCATCCCGCCCCAGAGCCCCTCTCATTTGGCCCACTCCCTGCTCCCACACACACCCGGGGGGAAGAAGGAAAAGTAGGGAAATCCGCCTCCATTGTCCATCCCTCCGGGTGCGGGAGAGACCATAAAATGGCCGTCTCGCGGAGAGCAGGGCGGGAGCCCGGCGCACTGCTGGAGCCAGATGCGCCGTGAGGACCAAGGAGTCAGCACCGCGGACAGCGGCCGCGCCTCCGCTATTCCGACCCGCGACGCCCCGGCTGTCCGGGTGAATTGATTTTTGGAGAAAGGGCAGAGGAAACCGGAGTCCCAGGGGAAGACTGGGGGTGGCTCCTGCCTTAACCTCTTACTTCCCGAGCCGAGTCTGATTTCACTCCCTGTCCCCTAACTGGGGACCCCGGAGGCCGCAGGGCAGCTCCACTCTTCTGCCCAGGTGGGGCTTCTCTACGTTCCGCACCTCTGGCCCGCTTGGACCACAGCTTGCAGTTTGTATTTGCCACCTGGCCCTCGGGAGGTCCTCCTGGAAGAGCCCTGAGGGTCACAGGTAGAGGCAGGGGTTCCCGAGGAGCTGCGCCAAGCTGCGCCTGGCCCCTTCCCTGTCCAGCCCTCTCGCCCGGCGGCGACTTGGACCAGGGGCGAGGGTAGGCGGCCCTTAGGAGGCTCGCTTCCCGCATAGGGCGGAGGAATTGCAGAAATCCCGGAAAGGGGGCGGGGGGCGGTGGTGGCAGCAGTAGGGAAAGGATCGAGGTAAAATACCCCAGGGGCTTCAGAACAGACCCGCGCATCATTTGATGGGGTGGGGCGTGACGGAGAGGAGTGAGCACAGCGCTCGGGGAGTCCGGCGCCTGCGCCATTAAATCGCCCTGGACCGCCCGGAGCCCGGCCGCGGAGTCTGCGGACGCCGCACCGGGAAGGCGCTCACCTCACGCACATCCATCTCCCGGTTCACCGCCCCCTCCCACACACACTCATTGCCTCTCCCTCCATCATCATTCTCCTTAAACCCTCCCCCCATTTTTGAAATGGGGGAAGGGATGCAGAGGAAGAATACGAGAAATGCAATCACATTGATTAGGACAACGGCTTTTAGGGGCTTCGGTTCAAATAAATAAAGGAAGGGGGAAGGGAGAATCAGAAAGAGGAGTGGAAGGACCACGCAGTCATCTTGCCCAAAGTGTCTCCGAGAAGCCAAACACCCCCGTGGGGGCGCGCCCCCCCCCAATAAACCAGATACCGGAGGGCGCTCAATAGAGAGAGGCCCGCACTCACCGGAATCCCGCGTGGAACATGTACATTCGGGGCGCCCCCGGGTTGGCGTACTTGGGAGTGGTGAAGATGTTCTCCTTTTTCAGGGACACGTAGCTGATGAGCGATAAAATCAGCAGGGCGACGCTGAGCATGACCAGTCCCAGCACACTGGCGACCCGGGCCATTTTGCAATTTCTCATCCCGGGCTGGGCTGGGATCAAGGGAAGCAGGGAAATCGGTCCATTGAGCGGCCAGCAGCTCGCTGGCGTGTCAGTGTGTGAGTGTGTGTGTGTTCGCCCGCGCGTGTCAGCGTGTGTGGCGGGGGAGGGGGACCGGGCAGGGGAGCCGCGGAGGCCCGGGAGGTGGGGAAGGGCAGGAGCCCCAGAGAGAAGCCGACCCCCAAGGCAGGGCCGAGCGGGGCCAGGAGGCTGGGCAGGAAGATGGAGGGCCTGCGCGGCGGCGTGGCGATGGAACGCGCCGCGCTGTGCGTCCCCGGCCGCCGGCTGAGGCTCCCCCGCGCGTTTCCAGCTAGGCTGCCATCTCCTCCGCCGCCTGTAAGATAAATGTGATTGGAATAACGTTACAGTTCGATCTAAGCACAGGATTTAATTAATGAACTCTAATCTCCCAAATAAGCGGGGGGAGGGGCCGGAGAGGGGAGGGGGAAAGAGGGGTGGCAGAGGGAGGGGAATCGAGGCTGGAAGGCTGCCGCCCACGTCAGTGGGCTTCCCGGCTGAGGGTTCGCGCGGGGAGGTGGCTGGGGCGACACAGAAGCCCAAACTTGGTTAAACGGACCGTTCGTTACTTTATAAATATGATGCAGGATAGGGTGATAACCAACTGGATTTGCTGCCTTGGAGGTTACACACCAACTGCGTGCTTCTCCTAGATGCAGGGAGAGTAGTTTTAGGAAGATAGACATTTAAAAGCTTCTCTCCTCACCACTGAGGCACCACCCTGAGCCCCACGGGGTAGCATGCGTCCTAGCACCCCAGCGCCCCCGCAAAGAAGCCCTGGGAGCAGCTGGCCCAGTTTGGCTTGTGAGCGCTTAAAACCTCCCTAGAAATTTCCAGAACCTCTCCCCTATCCGCTTCCTTTGCCCACCGCATACATTGCTTCTCTCTGAAAGGTGGGCAGTGCCTAGCACAGCGGTGAGGTGAGCTGGGGGGGGGGGGGGCTCGTTTCTCCCTCCCTGTCGGTGTCTCAGCACATGGCAGGTGGTCAGCTAGGCTGTGTTCCTGAGTTGACCGGAAGCAATTCCCCCTGATTGAACTCTTCATTGCCCACTTTCCTGATCCGTCCCTGGGGCCAGGTCTTGGGGATGGGCCACCTAACTTAGTCCTGCTTGGTCCAGAAGCATTTACAAACTACTTTATAAATACATGGAACTCACCTTTGAAGGAGTCCAAGAACCAGGTAAGAGTGGCTGCCTCTGAGGGTGGAAGGAAAGCTCACTGCCTAACGTTTTATATTGCGTGACCTTCCATTTATTTTAGAATATTCATATGTTGCCCGTTATAACATTCATTGGAAATAAAAATTAATCCATTTTCAGTGAGGCTGCTGGACACTCAGAGGCAACCCACCTATTTCTTTAGCTCTGTTCTTTGCAATCAACTTGTGGCTTCTTCCAGCCTAGTCTCACCCTTGGACTGGCCCTCCCAGCTTATTGGACTGGCCAATAAGCACTAATGAAAGAAGCTGAGGTGAGAAATTGTCCTCTGAGAACCTTTTCCAATAAAGCAAATTGACACTTTCTGAAGTTTTTATGATTTCTTTCTCTCCTGAACTTCTTGCCTTATGGACTTTGGTGGGCCTGATGATACATCTGTCTGTGGACCTCACATTCCTTAAAGGGGTGAACCCCTGGACTGTTAACTCCTGCAGAGCCAGGGGCCATGTCTTCTTCCCCGCTGTTTGCACATACTGTCTGGCAATTGTCCCATGTAGAGGGTATGCTTAATAAATGTTTGAGAACTGAGTGAGGTCCCTTGGAAAGACATCTTTGTCTGGTTGTGGACAGAGGCATGCAAAATGCAAGTGTCTGTTTCCAGTGAATGACAAGGGGAGTTGTTCAGTTTGTACCCACTGAAGACATTTTGTACCAAAATCTAAAAAGGTGGGCCAAGAAGACACAAATAATCTTCTTTTTCTCATGGGGCTTACATTATTTAAAAAACGTTAGAAAGGCCTGCACATCTATATGATGAATACTGGAATGATATTTTTTGAATAATTACTATGGTTTCTTTTAAAGGGAAGACCATATGAATCTAGCGTAAAATGCCAAAAGGCGTAAGATCGTGTCTTAGAGAGCTATCTAAGAATTACACATGGTGGAATAACTCTTCTTGAACACGGAGTCAGGGGAACATGCTACAGAGCTCAGAGTAATGGTTACACTTTCAGGCTCTGAAGCCAGCAGACCTCACTTCAATTGCTTACTCTGGTACCCACAGCTATGTGACCTTGGGTAAGTTATCAGCCTCTCTGTGTCCCAGGCTCCTCACCTGCAGAACCAGGAATTGGGGGAAGATTACACAAGACATGTAAAGGCCTTGGCAGAGCTCTGGGTCTTTATTAAGCTGTCAATAAATATGAGCTGAACAGCTTGCACAAGCTTTCAGTGTCTTTCTCTGGCCCCATAAACGACCCACGACACAGTGCATGGGGAAGGGATGTACTTGGTGAGGCATTTTCCTACAGAAAATGGCAAGGATCAAGAAGCTCTTTGGTTTTCTTTATAAAGGAACATAACAGGCTTTCCTGGGACATATGATACAGACTCATTCCACCTGGATTTAAAAATTGATATATTGCTTATGTTTAGCATACCTTTGTGAACTTTCCGAAGGAAGTCCTAGGAGGATGATCCCCAGATTGCATACGGGTCACTGAAAGTCATATGATGTAAAGGAACCAACTTAGCCAGAAAAGAAACCAGCAGGCGGGAATCCTGTGCCAGGCCTAGAGGTGGAAATGACAATTACCAGCGGGAAAATTTCTGGGGATGGGACTTCACAGAGTGACTACAGTACTAGATATGGGATTTTTTTCAAGCCTGGGATGATAGCTACTTAAATTAAAAAAATAATGAGGACATTTTTGTAGACTATCACCTAACAAATTTCATTAGAAATGAGATCTATCTGGAAGAACAGGAGGGTGAAAACAAGAAATACAGAAATGAAAGACCTCTCTGACTTCTGTTTCCTAGGGGAGCTGTTATTTTGGACACAAGTATTTCCCTCTCCTACCTCCGTGAGTGCGCACCTTTTGCAAACATGTCTCTGGGGCCCTGTCTAGGTCCTCACCAACTCATACCTACCAAGAGTAGCTTCCAGGCATTTTGGATGGGAAACCTGGGAAGGATGATGTCTTTTGTAAGAAAGAGCTTCATTCATTTCTTTATTTCTGTTTTCTTTTTTTTTTTTTTATTTTTTTTTTCAACGTTTATTTATTTTTGGGACAGAGAGAGACAGAGCATGAACGGGGGAGGGGCAGAGAGAGAGGCAGACACAGAATCGGAAACAGGCTCCAGGCTCCGAGCCATCAGCCCAGAGCCTGACGCGGGGCTCGAACTCACGGACCGTGAGATCGTGACCTGGCTGAAGTCGGACGCTTAACCGACTGCGCCACCCAGGCGCCCCTATTTCTGTTTTCTTTCATCAATTCATTAAATAAAATGTGTTGGTTATCAGACACCTGGCCGGACAGATAAAGGGTTATAAAATCGTCCTTGACCTCCTAATGCTTATGGTCTTGTGGGAGAGAGATCAGGCAGCATAATGGCAGTATCGTGTGAGTGGGCACTCGGGTGGCTCCATGGAGTAGGTGTCCTGCCAGTACTATGGAGAGCTTGACAACAGAGGGCTGATGGGAGAGGCAGAGAATAAACTGTGACAGGTTGTCAGGGTTCTTCGTGGAGGGCAACATCTGAGCTGGGCTTTAAAGTATGAGTATGATTCATTAGGTAAAGAGGTTAAAAAAGGACATTCCAAGTAGAGGGGTGAGGAGGAGGTAGGGAAGATTAATTATGGTGGGCTTGACTAGCAACTAGAGATGTGAGGTGACTGCCACAAAAGAAGAGCCCCGAAAGGGAGTGAGGGCCAGACTGGATGACGTGCTAAGGACTTGGCTGTGTCCTTGGCAGCTCCACTCACAAGTGCCCAGCGTTTAAGAGAGGAATGGCTCAATCTAATTGGCACTGACCAGTGCAGGAGCAGCTGGAGGCAGGCCCATGGGGAGATGGGAACAGCAGCTGCTCATGTGGACATCAGCTGATACATTCTGTCCATGTGCCAGAAGCACCAGGGTGCCTTAATTTATCAATGAACCAATTGACCATTTTCTGTTATAGACACTCACTCCTGAGCAAGGCACCAGGGAGTTGACTTTTGGAAGGGCAAGTGACCCCTCCTGGATGACATGGAGATCATAGTCCAGGGAGCTCGGGGACAGTCCACTGGGAAACTGCTCTTTGGCCACATGTGACCGGAGTTCTTTCTGCACATTATTGCTTGACTTCTTAGTTCCTAGTGGGTCTCACAGTGGCCACAGGGGAAAGATTTGGGGACTCTGGAGGTTTCTACCTCTTATTTCCCCTTAAAAGATAAATACTTTATGAGCTCAGGGGTGGGAAAGCCACTATAGTCAAAGAAAGCTTCTCAAAAGCCCTCAGATGGGACTGACACTAGAAAGATGCATGGGGATTTCCAGAGGCAGAGATGGCAGGAGAGGGCAGGGCAGGGCCAACCAGGCTGAACAAAGATGTGGAGGAAGAAGAGGGAAAGGCATGTTGGGGCCAGCGAATAGATAAGCCCACTTGGAGTAAAGTGAAAACAGCCAAGATGTAGAGCGCACTTCTTATGTACCAGGAGTCTTTTATACCTAATCTGTAATCTTCACCCAGATCTGCAGAGGAAGGTATAATTATTTTCACTGCATAGTTGAAGAAACTGATGGACATGATCTTGCTCAAGACAAATCCTCTTTGACTCTAAAGCCCACCCTACCCACTATTCCAAACTGCTTGGAAGTGGTTCCTGAGACAGAGTTGGAAATGTGTGCAGCCCTGGGAAATCTGAAAGCATCATTCTTTGAGAGTGAGAATCAGTTAATACTGATGAGGAGGGGGAGGAGAAGAAGGGGGAGGGAGATGATGTCATATAACATTCATTGCACACCTACTATGTTTTGGGTATTGCCCTAGGCATTTTAACAACTGATCTCATTTAATCTCTATTCCATCCCTATGAGGATGGAGAGAGAATGAAGAAACTGAGGCCCAGAGAGGTTAATAACTTGCTCAGGTCACACAACTAGTGTGTTCCAGAAGAAGATTGGACTCTATTGGTATTCCAGAGCTCAGAGGAAGAAGGGTTTTAACTCTCTCTCTCTTGGCCATTGTATCTCAGGGTCACTAAGGAAGAGAGTACGTAGCCTCTTTGAAAAAACCATTTAATCATAAAGGTGCAGTGCCAGAGCAACAAGGAAACAACCCGAATGATTCATCTGAGGACCAGTGGCTACTCTGGGGCTGGAGGAAGGTTGGGTAAGGTTGGAGCCTGGGGACACAGTGCCAGCCATCCTGTGGGGTTAGCCAGGAGACAGCATCTTACTTTCATTGTATCCTTGAGTGCCAGCACACCAATCAGCACAACTAATGCTCAGTTTGGAAAGAAGGCAGGGAACTTCTCTGCTGTACAGAATACCCGAAGTCCAGAGTAGGGAGAAGTTTGGTCTCTGGTACAGATTGCAGAGAAAGATGATATACCTCAACTAGGGTAGATGAGTTAAATTACCTATTGAAGAGACCATGTTTAATGAGGTTAAGTAGTTAGATCAAGCTAGACTGATATTAATACATGAACATAGTACAAAATATAAAGCACGCGAGGGATGCAGTGGGAACAGTAAAACTCCCTCCTCCCACCTTATCTCCTTAGAGACAGCCACTGTTGCCGTCCGGAGATGCTCTATGCATTCAAAAGCATGTGAGTATTAATTTTTAAACGTAAATGCTGAGACCAGTTTAAAATGATATTTATTTCATGGCTTTTGTCTGCATTTTACAAAAGACATTTTGCATAAAATTTTAACATTTCAGATGTTTGCAATGATTACCTTTTCTAGAAGCTGAGGAATTACTCATTTTGCGCCTACAGACGAATGCTTCTCTTAAAGCTCAGTGAAGCGGCTCTATGTGAAAGGAATATAAGAACTTCAAATAGCCCTTTCTTCATTGAATAAATAAAATATATTTGGAAAGCCGTCTTAAGACTTTTTGTGATCCAGTCCCTAGGAAATGGTTTGGAAGGAGCTGTTATGTTCAATTGTGTTAATCTCCTGGGTCCTTGCATAGAATTTCCACCTTTTAAATGTTTTCAGCGATTACCTCTTCTAGAAGCTCAGGTATTATACTTGAGAAGCGACTTGAAAAATAATCTTACAGTTAACTTTTAAGCTATTCTTATGTCTATTGTGTGTTTTTATTGCACTCACTGTGGGCATAAGAAATCACCCACGGTTAGAGCCGCCACAGTAACATTGCTGGCATACCATTAGGGGAGGTGTTTTAAAAAGAAATCTAATTTTAGCCTTCATCTTGAGTTTTGGGGCAGTTTTTGTTCCTTATGCTTCTAAAACTGTAATTGTCAACAGCCTATCTTTGAGAGCAGGAGAAAAAAACACTGTTTTGTTTGTACATTATTATAACAAAAGCTGGTAAAAATTTCCCTGTAATTATTAAAAATGCACGACTACTTGCTGATTTATTGATAGGTGCGGCTTCCACAGAGGAAATGGTAGGGATTGTTGATGGATGGATTTCTAAGTACCCTCCTCTCTCAGTTCTGGACCCCTAGTCCCAATTATAAGCACACACCCCTAGCTGAGATTTCTTATTTTATGTTCATAGGAAATTCACAGAGATAAGAGGTTGCTGGACTTCTCGATATTGAAAAATCCAGTCTCAGTAGGGGCAGTGGGGGAGGAGACTGAGCTACAACATGTTTTATATTACGGACATGTATGTTCTATATCAAGTCATGTTTATAGTAATGCTATGTGATAGCATTTTTATTTTTTTCCATAGTTATGGGAAAGAGCGACTCTGAGAGGTTAAATAACTTGGCCAAGTTCACAGCAGCTTTTTTTTTTAAATGGGATTTTAATATAGGACTGAATGACTGGATGGTTATGCCCCTTTTCACCAAACCTTGTTGCCTCCCATGCTAGAAGCTTAGGGTTTGTGCACTGGGACATGAAAAATTTTACTTTGAAGTGGATATTTCTCATTTAAAAAAGAGCCAAGGATGTGGTACCCATTTTGGCTTTGGTGCCCCTTTCTCCTCACGGTTAGCTTTTTACCAGAACGTTTGAATACAAGGGAAGTGACTTCTCAATGGATGAGACGATCAATAGAGACCTACAAAGAATCTCTTATCTCTTTGTTTCAAAATTCTATGTTGTTCTGTAGTTTTAGAGTTTTACTTGCAAAAGGGTTTAAGTTCTGTTGGGGGTGGTGTAACATGAAGGAACGTCTGGGTGTCTGTACTTTTGTTTTCAGGAAGGCAGTTTTGAAGTAAGACGATCTGCAGGTGAAGGAGGTTGGCGGAGAGTATCTCCGAGGAGTTGCAAGAGGATCAAGAATGTAATTAGCACCTTCTCCCTAATAGCATCTGGAATAGAAGGAGTCAGAGCAGGCTTAGAGGTGAGAGCAGGTAACTGATCTTTCACAGGCTATCTCTGATGCCTGCACCAGCTACCCGACACCTGGCTTAATTCCTAGGTAGGAGTTTGCCTATCTTTTTGTTCTTGCTCTGAGTTCAACTTGCTTAGTAGAAAAAAAAAAAAGCCCTCAACATTATGTATGCTGTTTCCTTGACAAAGAATTATATGTCTTGCATTTTTACTGAAGGAAAATGTCAAGCGAAAGCGAGTAGACAGCGTATTATAAAACTGCTCTTCACGTCTGTCATCTGTGATTAAAGAAAGTCCCCCTGTTGGACGTTAGTCACCACAAAGAGGTATCGCTGCTCCCCCGGGGGCAGGTGCTACCTCAAGGGCAGTCAGAGAGTGGAAGATGGAGAGTGTTGCTTCATTTCTTGGAGACCAGACATGACATCCCATAGAGATAGGCATATTCAGGACCTGAAGTAGACCCCAAGGTGGTCACTGAATTCTGCTGTTGGTTTTGGCTCGGCTCTTGGATAATCTTTCCCCATCTGCCAGGGGAATTAGGCTTTTCTGATCCTGCAGCATTGCCTGCTAGCACAGATGTCTCTCCACCTCTCCTCTGCCTTCCCCGTTCTCTTTAACAAGTAGGATTGACAACTAAATGGAAACCTTATAACATTAAACTTACTTTTTAATCTCTACAGCAGCATGCTTAACTCTTGAGTTTTATGTTGGCTGGCTGTGTGATTTAGCAATATTAGGTAGGATTTGCAAGACTGTGGAAACTGCATCTATTATAGGTCCTGTGCAAGGCTAGCTGTGCAAAAGTGAGAGTTGCAAACAGCCTCAGACCTTTAGATAGTGGCTGTGAGCACTTATCAAAGGATGCTTTCTTTGTGAGCTCAGTGGAAAGGGATGCTGGATCCACGTAGGTCTTTATAGTTGATAATCACTATCTTTAGGGCCATCTTTGGGGAAAAAAACTGACAACCATATAAATCTTACATTTTTTATAGCACTTCAATCTTTTTTCAAAGTACTCTCACATCTATTATCCCATCTTGACCTCCCAAGGAAACTGTGAGTTGGGCACAGCAAGTATTTCTATCCTGATTTCACAGATAAGACACAAGGAGGTTAAATCACACAGACAGGCAGGAGGAGACTGAAGCTAAACATCCATGTCTGATGTTAAGACTGCTAGTTCCTCTACCCTCTTTTTTTTCCCTCTGCAATCTAGCTTCTACTGCTGATATTGCTTTATTTAAAGCAATGTTTCTCACCTCTACCTGTTTATTTCAGTCACCTGAACAACGGAAAATTAATTCCGGGGCCCAGGTTCACCCCAAACCAATTAAATCAGGATTTTGCAGGTAGTTCCCAGGCATCTGTGTGTCTTAAAGCTCTTCAGGTGATTCTGATGCACAGTTAGGATCAAAAACCATTGTTAGAAGCTGACCAATGGCAACGCTCATGTCAAATTCAGTGTTTTCTTTTTTTTTTTTTTTTCTTCACTACTAGCCTGGACCAATTGGACATTAATTTCTTCTTTAAACTCACTCCTTTCTGGCTTTAATGAAATGACACTCTCCTGGTTTCCTCTTCTTCTCTAGTGACACCCTTTTATTTTCTTATTTTCTTCTTCACCTTCTTTGTTTTGTCTTCCCAACTTACATGACTTTGACTTTGCTCTTTTCTCTGCATGGTTACACAGGGTTCAGAGGAATAGTGTATGGGAGGGTTGTGCAAGGGGTCATTTATTTGCAAGGGCTTGGATGTTAGAACATAAGCCATATAAGAGCAGAGCCTTTATTCCAATCACTGCTACCATTCTAGAACCCAGGACCATTCTAGAACCTAGGACAGACACATGCTCACTAGCTTGATGAATGGACCTACTTGACTGAATCTCGGATCTGGGTATGCAGTTCGGACTTGCATTCAAGTCTTGCCCCTCTAATGCCCTCTCTTGGATGTGCCACCATCTTCTTAAACCAAACCGGTTCAAAACTAAGCACATCTTCCTTCCTTCTACAAAATAGCTCTTTAAAATGCTTGCTACCCACATCACTGCTTCCAACAGTCTCATCCTTCCAGTCCTGGATCATCTTTCTCCTTGACCCAGACCTACATCATGGTCTCCCCATTTGGCTGACACTGCCTTGACCATGGCCTCTGGTGGAGAAAGAGTGCTAGGCTGTGCCCAGGGCACTGACTGGACCAGGAGTGGGTCCATCCATCCATTGGCCAGTTGCTCATATGGTAACCAGGGAGGAAGGCTCTCAGTTCCCTTGGAATGTGGAGAGACAACATAGAGAACATTAATGGCAGATTTGGAGGAACTATCAGTCTGACTTTGTGATGCAACTTGCTTGGACACTGAATAGCTTTCTAAATTCAGTTCCAAGTTTTGTGAATCCTTTATAGAAATTCAGTTTTTCTTTGGGTTGCTGACATGAGACTATTCTGACGACACCCACCCGCAAGCAATTATATCAATGTCAGTACTAGTATTTCTTCCTTTGAAAATAACATACTTTTCAATTTGCCTCAATTTTGCCTCTTTTTTTTTTTTTTGTATTTAGGACCATTTAACTAGGTCTTAACTACCTCCTGCTTGAACCAGGTAATAACTTTCTAGCAGGTTTACTTGTTTCTTCTGCCTAGACTTCCTACCTCTAGTTAAACCATCTGGGTTTAAAACTTGTATTTGTCCCTTTGAAAAGCTTTTTTTGCAAGATTAGAGAAGAAGAATAGCCCAGGGATTAAATAAAATAATGGGTCAGGGTTGGCCTGCCTGGGCTTGAATCCAGGAATCAGTTAGCTAAATTGGTGATCTGGGAAAATCTACTTAATTTCGCCATGCCTCAGTTTCTTTATCTTAAAATAGGAAAGAGTAGTAACTATGTCAGAGGGCTATTCAAGGGATAAAAATTAGTTAATTATGCAATGCACTTAGCATAGGGCCAGGTATATAGTAATGTCAAGATATGTTGGCTTAATTATTGGCATCTCCTCTGAGAAAGCATCCCAGTTCCCTTTCCATTCCCTACTATCCCCCACTCTCCACAAAAGAATTAGAATTAGGCTCTCTCTGGTTTCATCAATTACATAGTTTCCTATTATTTTGAAATTTAGGGTGAAACCATCTTTTCACATACCAAATTTCACAATGATGATTACATTGAAATTTGGGTAACTTTGTACCTTCTACCTACAACCTCAGAACAGAGTGAGACTCCTGACTGGGTACCAAAGCTGACTCTGTTGGCAAACTCTCCAACACTTATCTTTTGCTTTTGAGCAGAAACGGTAATTATGTTTTCTTACCACATTCTGCTTTAAGGGGAGTATGGGCTCCTTCTGGCCAATGAGACATGAAGGGAAGTGTCTGGGAGGGTTTTTGAGGAAGATTATTACCTCAATTTTAAAATGATGCCTAAGGAAGAGTAGTTGCTCTCCTTCCCTGAATATTGTTGTGAGGTTTAGAATGGTGGCAGCCATCTTGGGACCATGAGGGGAGATGGCTAAGGACAAAGCTAATACTGTAGATGATAAGGTAGAAGGGCAGAAGGTACTGGGTCCTTGAGGATTTCACAAGGAATTGATCTAACTGATATTACAGCATCCCTTTACCATGACCGCTAGCTATGAAAGAAAATAAATCTTCCTTAATGTTTAAACCAGTTGAGTTTGGATTTAATATGGCCAAAGGCATCCCAACTGACATAGTGCCCATACCACATTGTTTAAATTCTGATTATTGGGGCGCCTGGGTGGCGCAGTCGGTTAAGCGTCCGACTTCAGCCAGGTCACGATCTCGCGGTCCGGGAGTTCGAGCCCCGCGTCAGGCTCTGGGCTGATGGCTCGGAGCCTGGAGCCTGTTTCCGATTCTGTGTCTCCCTCTCTCTCTGCCCCTCCCCTGTTCATGCTCTGTCTCTCTCTGTCCCAAAAATAAATAAACGTTGAAAAAAAAATTCTGATTATTAAAATAAGATCTGGCCCCTGGTCTAATGACTCTGGACCTCTTGAAGAGAGACTTTTTTCTGATAGCGCCAGATGAGGGCAATTTTTCGGTACCGAATGAGAGGAGATGAAGGAAAGGTGGGAGGAGAGAAAGAAGACAATGTGGAAGAGGGTATAAAAGAGTGAGGTGGCTTTGCATGGCTCCCTACCCCCTCTCAGTCTATGTGAAGGACAGTTTTCCAGCCTTATAAGGTCTCCAGGGATATAGTCCCCAACACCTTCCCTGCATGGGGACCCCGCTCTTCCTTTCTTTCCTGCAGCTCTTGTCAGTTACTTGCTAAAACAACATAAGGAGTCAGTTTGTTTATTTCTCTTTTACTATCGCTTAAGGAACTTCTCTCTGTTTCTAATATATTCCTCCCAAACATCTCTGAGTTCACCTGAATACTATGCCTTTGTTCACTAAATATTTAACAAGAACATACTGTGTGCCCAAGCAGTGTTGCCTGCTCTGGGGATCTAGACGTGAATGAGATAGAGAAGGTCCCACTCTCATGATACTGTGGAAGTGACAGATGATAAGTGAACAAAATTATTTCATATGGTGCTGACTGCTATGTATAAACTGTAAAAGGAAGTGTGAGAGAGGATGTGACTTTTGAGCTGAGGCCTAGAAGAGAACAAGGAGCCAACCAGATGGTGCAGGAAGAGGGGACAGCAAGTCATTGGCCCAAAAGTTGGACTTAACCTGGCATGTGCGAGGTACAGAAAGATTAGTGTGGGAGTATGGTGAGAGGGAGGCTGGCTCCAGATCCCACAGGCCCTTGTAGCATGTGGGGTTGGACTTTATCCTGGTTGCAGTGGGAAGTCCTTGGAAGGTCTTAAGCAGTGGAGCAGTAGGGTTAGATTTACAGTTTTGAAAACCACTCCTGATGCCATGTGAAGAATGGCTATTGGGATGAAGGGCAAGGGTTGAAGTAGGGAAGACAGCTAGGAGCCCACCACAGTGGTTCAGATAAGAAGAGAATGGTCGACAAGATGAATAGGATTTCTGTCCTCACAGAGCTCACTGACCTGTTAGGGATATAGATGAATAAACTGGAGATTCTGATAGAATATGTGCTACAATAGGAAATCTGACAACTTGCATCCTGTAGTTTCCCTATGATGCCTCCTGGTGCGGTGGGGACCTTGTTTGTAGGGGACCAGGGTGGGCAAGTGGCCCAGGGACTCAGCAACTGAAACACAGCTTTCTCCATCTAGTTAGGAGGGAAAGACTCATCAAGCATGTTTGTACACGCACATTTTGTGCTTTTGGATGTACATATGCCTTGACTTTTCAAGTGAGATTTTTAGGTCCTTTGCAGTGAAGTGGTACCTTTTTTTTTTTCTTTTTGTAACCTAAGTGAAACCTGGTATGCATTAACTGCCCAATAAGTATGATTCAAGTGTTTGTCAATTATTTCTGCATTCAGTTAAGAGATGAAATTAGAGTCTGGAAAAAAAAAAGAGTCTAGTACTTACTAGCAAAGAGAACTCAGGAAAGATCTTTGGAGGAAATAGTAGACACCACCAAAATGGGCATAAGAAAAAGTCTAATAAGGGTGTAGGCAGGGCTTACAGGGGCCAGTAAGGGATGATGAAGCATCATGGGACTAATGACAGTGAGGAGCTCTTACTCCCCCCCAGAAGGGCAAGAAAATAAGAACTTGGACAGGGTAAGTGATGAGGGGGACAGCCTGTATGAGCTGTGGCCTTTAGAAGAGGGATGCAGCCAGCCTGTGGCAACTAGATGCATGACCTCACACTTCTTCCAGTCTCTGATCTCCACCTGGGGTCTATTTTATTTTATTTTATTTTATTTTATTTTATTTTATTTTATTTTATTTTATTTTATTTTAGAGAGACCATGAGTGGGGGAGGGAGAGAGGGAGATGATCTTAAGCAGGCTCGATGCTTAAGGCAGGCACGGAACTTGATGCAGGACTTGATCCTCTGACCTTGGGATCATGACCTTGGCCGAAATCAAGAGTCTGATGCTCAACCGACTTAGCCACCCAGGTGTCCCTGCAGGTGGGGTGTTGGGTTAGCTGAACCTAACACTGGAAGGCAAGGAAGCTCATTGATGCAGCTCAGATCTAGGTCCACGTCCCAGGACATGGAGCAGAGTGGAGTGGAGTGGAGTGGAGTGTGACTCTGGAGGTGCAAACAGAAGACAGCTGATAAGAGTGCCTTGCTCCTTCCCATCTCTCTTCTTTCTGGAGCATGCACTTCAGAATGGCAGGGATTGTGTTTCATTAGAATCGGAGTAAAGCTATCTTCATCATCATCATCACCATCATCATCATCATCATCATCATCATCATCATCATCATCACCACTTCTATTTACACAAAAGGAACCTGAATAGTTCAAGGTAACATAGTTCATGTGGCAGAGCCAAGATTTCACCCCAAGCCTTAGGACTCCTGGCTCAGTACTTCCCACCTTCGTACCCAGTGTCTCCCCAGCCACCTGCTCCTGTCTGCACACGGATGAGTCATCTCCATCTTCGTCAGTTAACCCACTCTCATGCTGGCAACTCACCATAGAGGGTCACAGCACAGAACCCCCGGAGCCTACAACCCCGTAGCTGTTTTTAATCTCTTACTTGTACCATGTGCTACACCACAGGTCCTGGTGAAATTCCAAAGCCGGGACTCTAATTACCAACAAGGGGCTACCTGATCTGAATGGTCTCTCCTCTCAGTGGGACACAGCGTTCTATTGCTGTGCCTGCTGCCAGGGGGATGCCTTCCAGGGCTGACTCCTCTGCAGGCTTGCGCAGGGAGACGTCTGTGGCAGGGATGGCTCTGTTGATTTTGAGATAACGCAGCTGTTCTCCAAGGCTTCATCCCAAGAAGTATCCAATGGAGACGACTTGGGGCTTCAGTCAACTTTGTACATTAGGAGTAGTGGCAATTCTTGAAGATGGAGAGAATTTGGGAAGAGGGGCCTTATAATAAAAAATTAAGAACTAATATTTATCATGTGTTCATTATTATGCCAGGCACTATTCGAAGTGCTTTAGGTGTTCTTAAAGACCACTTAAGAGTTCTTACAACTTTATGTTGGAGGTGCAGTCATTATCCTGACAGTTCCTCTGTATTTCCTGGGTCTTTTCATGCTTCTGCTCCACTCACATGGATACCTGTCACACCTCCTCCCCCAGCTTCACCAGCTGCATGTCCTTACTACCTGGTGACTCTGTGTCAACGTGATACCATCCACCCTCCCTCCTGTTACCATGGGTGAAGTACTTGCGCACTAGACCCTGTCTGCCCTTGCCTCCCCAAGGGCATTCTTTTCTCCTGCATCATCGAATCGTTGCTGTCTGCTATTTCACTCTCAACTGCCTACCAACACACTTTAATCTCTCCCACCCCTGGAAAAAAATCCTTCTCTTGACTCTACACACTCCTCCGGCTACCTCCCCAGGTTTCTGTTCCCTTTTATAGCAAAACCTCCTCAAAAGAGTTGTCTGTTCTTTTTTTTAAACTTTACCGGAGAACAATTGACAAATGTAATTGTATAATTTAAAGTGTAAAATGTGGTGATTTGATGTACATATGCATTGTAGAATGATTACCAAGATCAAGATAATTAACACATCCGTCACCGCACATAGTTAACGTAGTTAATACCCCCAATTATTTTTGGGGTGAGCATGCTTCAGATCAACTCTCAGCAACTTTTAAGTGTACAATACAATGCAGTTAACAACATGGTATCGTATATTTGAAAAAGTTGCCTATTCTTCATGTCTCCAATTCTCCCCAGAACCCACTGTAACCAGGCTTTTCCTTATACCTTTCCAGAGAACCCAGTTTTTTCCTAGATTCTCCTCAGCTCCCTAAACCATCAACCATGAAGGGTCCCAGGACCCACAACTCAGACTACTATTTTTTAGCTATGCTCATTCCATAGATGAACTCAACTAGTCTCCTGGCTTTAAATATGCTGAAAATTTCTGAAATATTTTTAGTATTTCATGTATGTATGTAGGTATGTATGTATGTATTTATGAGGTATAGTTGGCATATAATATTATATTAGCTTCAGGTGTACAGCATAATTATTTGATATTTATATACGTTGAGAAATGATTACTACAATAAGTCTAGTTACTATCTGTCACCATACATAATTACAGAATTCTTTTTTCCTGGTGATGAGAACTTTTAAGATTTACTCTCTTGGCACCTTTCAAATACGCACGATGCTGTGCATTACAGCCCCATGACTTATTGATCTCATAACTGGAAATCTGTGCCTACTGACCTCCTTCACCCCCTACACCTACCCCCAGACTCCTCTCCTCCATTCTTTATCAGTTTTATTTTGTTTGTTTTGTTTATTCGATTCCACATATAAATGAAATCGTGCACTATTTGTTGTTCTCTGACTTACTCCATTTAGCATGAAAGTTTGCAAATTTATATTTCCAGCTCGCATTTCCTCCAATAATCTTGGCTTATTTTTTTTCCTCCATAACACTCATTACCTTATAACATATATTTTGCTTATTTATTTGTTTGTTTTACCACAGACAAATGGTAAACTCTATGTGGTAAGGCATTTTTAAAAAACATTGTATTATGGAACATTTCAAATATACGATAAATCCCTTATATTCATCATGCAGTTATAATAATCATCAACTCCTGGGGAATCTTGTATCATTCATACCCCCCCCCACACACACACCACTGGATTAATTTAAGGCAAATGATAGCCACCATACCATTTAACCTGCAAATGTTTCAATACGTGTCTCTAAAAGACAAGAACACTTTAAGTACAACCATAGCAATTGCTTAATGTCATCAAATATCCAGTCAGTGTTCCAATTTCTCCAGTAGTCTCACAAATGATTTTTTATTGTGATAAAATATATATCACATAAAATGGACTATTTTACTAATTTTTAAGTGCACACACCAGTGGCATTCAGCTCACGGTTGTACAAGCATCTCTGCTATCCGTCTCAGAGATTTTTTTTCATCATCCCAAACTGAAACTGTACCCGTTATGTACCCACAGATGACTTTTTAGTAGTGAGTTTGTATCGGTACTTTTAAGATCCATCAATTGCATTTGATTGATACTGTGTTTATGTTCCTAGATTCCCCTCCCTCTTTTCTGCCTTTGAAATTATTGTGGAAGAAACTGGGTGGCTTGTCTTGGATCTTGCTGATTGCATACCCATGGTAGTATTTAACACGTTCCTCTGTCCCCTGTATTTCCTACAGACTGGTAGATCTGGAAGCTTCTTGAGATTCATGTTGGTTTTGCTGTTTGCCAGGAGTTCTTCAAAGGTGATACTGTGTCAGGAGTCACGTAATATCTAGTTGTCTCTTTTTGTGGTATGAGAAGTCATTGATGATCATACCCAGATCCATTAATTCGTTAGTTGGTTACAAGATGGTGCTATTCTATCATTTCTTCTCCATTTATTATCCAAAATATAGAATTCGTTCCTAGAGCATGAAATATCCTCTCTTAAACTATTGAATTACCTTGAGATACAGCTCATTCAGGAAGGGCGACTTAAATGCTTTATTTTATTGTATTCTTTTCAGCTTTCAGGATAATGTACCCAGCATCCTCAAAATGTGATCATTTGAAAAATATCAGTATGAACTCTTGGATTTTTACAAATGGGATACATTTCAATGACCTCTGATTATCTTTTTTGATGCTCTTCCTCCACCAATAGGAGTCTCTTCAAGTTGGCTCCTGAGATCTTTTGAAATGACTTTGGATAGCTGCCTTGTTTTCTTGGGTAAAGAGATGTTCCGGGCTCATTGTGTAACACATTCTCCTCTAGACCTGGGCTTTCTGTCTATTTCGTTCATTGCTGTATCTCAGCTTTGTGGAATATGCCAGAACAGAGTCTGGTGCATAGTAGGTGCAAAATGAATACTTGCTAAATGAATGCATACATGCTCTTTTTATTTTTTATTTTTTTAATTTATTTATTTATTTTTCAACGTTTATTTATTTTTGTGACAGAGAGAGACAGAGCATGAACGGGGGAGGGGCAGAGAGAGAGAGGGAGACACAGAATCGGAAACAGGCTCCAGGCTCCGAGCCATCAGCCCAGAGCGTGACGTGGGGCTCGAACTCACGGACCGCGAGATCGTGACCTGGCTGAAGTCGGACGCTTAACCGACTGCGCCACCCAGGCGCCCCTACATGCTCTTTTTAAAAGAGACTGAGAGGGGCGCCTGGGTGCCTCAGGCGGTAAAGTGTCCGACTTTGGCTCAGGTCATGATCTCATGGCTTGGGAGTCTGAGCCCCATGTTGGGCTCTGTGGCTGACAGCTGATAGCCTGGACCTGCTTCCGATTCTGTGTCCCTCTCTCGCTCTGCCCCTCCCCGGCTTGTGCTCTGTCTCTGTCTCTCTCAAGAACAAATACAACATTAAAAAAATAATAATAAAAAAAAGAGACTGAGATAGTAGGGGCTGGCTAAGAAGCCTGCAGGTGAACATTGGGAGAGCAGAATTCGAACCAAGAGAGTCTGCTTTTCCATTTTGTGCTCTTAACGGAAACACTTGTGGGCCTTAAGATGGGCCAGGATGAAAACACAAATTGGTCAGAAAGGTGGGACACACATTCACGAATGGTCAATCCAGAGGGCTCCCTGAAGAGAGTAGAGGCCACTGGGAGCTTTTCCATCCCCGTGGGCACGCTCCAGTGCTGTTCTCTGGAGGGAGCCCATATTTACCATACTTATATAGTAGA
Organism: Herpailurus yagouaroundi; assembly: GCF_014898765.1. Taxonomy (NCBI): domain Eukaryota; kingdom Metazoa; phylum Chordata; class Mammalia; order Carnivora; family Felidae; genus Herpailurus; species Herpailurus yagouaroundi. The sequence continues at coordinate 18,624,208 of NW_024412397.1, forward strand.
TGCTGAGGGTTGTTGTTTTATTTACACTCTGTAACAACGCTGAGAACTGTGGTATCTGAATGTAACAGGTGAAGTAGCTGTCGCCCAGGGAAGTGGAGTGGCTTGCTGTGGGTCGCACAGCTAGCTGGTAGAAGGGCTAACACTGGAGTCCAGGCCTGTCTGGTTCAAAGAGAAGGCACGTTCTTCCTGTGGTTTCCTGCGTCCAATAGAGGTTGGGACAGGATATTCATTAGGGCAGCCCCATCTGGCATATTTGATTACCTTGAGTTTGGAGACATCTGATTACCTTAAGTTTGCGGGGAGTCCTATCCCCCGTGGCAATATCCTGCCGAATCCTTCAGAGACCAGCTCACAGCACATATCTTTCAACTCTCCTGTCATATTCCTATGGTCCATTATTTCTCTTACTTACCCAGCTGCCCTGAATCTGAGTGATGTGTGCATCCCCAGTGACAGAGATGGTTGCTCCAGAGAGCAAGTTCCACACCCAACTCATCCTTGTGTTTCCCTGTATGCTTCTCAGTACCCAACACAGTGCCAGGCATACAGTGGCCACTTAAGCACTTTGAATTGTTGCAGAATGTGTAAGACTGATCCTTCGAGTTTGAGGATCCTTCTTCCCACCCTCAGACATATTCATCCACATGACAAAGAAATTCATGTTCTCTAGCAAGTTGGCACATCTGAGACGAATGGCTGAGCAGAGACATGACACCTCCAGAAAGTTTAAGGAACAAAAGAGTAACAGACAGGGAGGATGCTTACAGCCATGGCCTTCAAAGAGGGTTATACCTGATGATTGGCTGGATGGAGTAGAGGGAGAAACATTAGATTTATTTGCGTAATCTAATTTTCGACTCATTCTTCAAAAATGCCTATTTCTGTGTATGCTTTATAATTGTCCTAATATACAAGTACAGTTGTATATAATTTATAAATTATAAATGTACATTTATTTATAATAAATAAATACATTTATTATAAATGTAAATTTATAGTTTTAAATGTACGTATATTGGGAACACACCTAAAATTTCTTACTTAGAGAAATGAGTGGTCAAAAAAAACTTTGGAGACCATCGATTTCTAGAAATTCCTGGCTGGTACCACCAGTGGTTTCTCATGGAAAATTCCAGGCTGCCAGTCCTAGAGTAGCGGGGAAAGGAAACAATTACTCTAAGGCACCAGTGATTTGAGCAAGTGTTTTTGCAAATTGTGCCAATAGTTGGTGTATCCCCAAGGGCCTGAAGAGCTGGGTTTGCTCCTCCCTAGTGGGGGAGGCTGCTCTTGGTTGGGTGAGACATTAGGCGTGTGGTCGCAACTCTCCCCACCCAAGCCACACACCTTGGTGCCCCTGTAGAGACAACCCCCATCGTTGGGGCTGACTGCCTACATTTCAGTTTTTGATTTATTCTTGGGTTGATCTGCTCAACCTTCTCCCCTACCCCACCCCACTTTTCTTCTTTTCAGCTGCCCTAGGAATTGTCTTTGGCTAGACTTACCTAGATACAGATGTGGGCGACAAGGGTTTGGCCAGGGGGCCTGATCTGACACAGTCCCCCAGGACACTGAATTTTGGCATGTGGTGTTAGAATGGCCACCCTTTCTTCCTGGTGCTTGGAAGTAGGGTGCTGTGGGTCTAAGGACTGTAACATGGCGTCCTCCTGTAAAACAACGAGGGGGTCTCTGGGTTGAAGGAACTGCCAAGGCTACAGACCCTGACGGTCAAGTATGAATCCAGCAGTGACAAGTGGAGGGGCCCTCGAACTGAGAACTAGAAGCAGGTGCCGAGTAGGCACTGAGGGTGGGGGGTGGAAGGAGGAGTCCTGAGAGATCCCCTGCTTCTCTAACCAGCTAGTGTACCCTCCGTGGGGGTGTCCCATGTGCTGGGGGACACAGCCATAAGATTAATGTGATGTATTTTCTTGCTGTATCAGTTTTACTTGAAGAATGGGGGAACGGTTTTTACAGTAAAATACATATAGAAAGACTATGGAATAAAAAGCAAATGCATTTTTAAAGTGAAAACAGATTTTTGCTGTAGATCTCTTTATTCCTCTTCCCAGGTTTCAGAGGATTTGCCTTCCCTGTCGTCTGCTTGTGGGAAGCGTGAGAGCAAAATATTCGTCAGTGGGTCTGTTGAGTGTGAAGGGCCAGAGGTAGAGGAGACAGGACACCCTTGGCCCCAGGGAGTGAGCACAAAAGAAGTTGACCCGGCCTGCTGCACAGCACCCTGGTCAGTCTTCACTGGGGAAATCCGATCCCACCCGGGGTGGAATCACCTCTCTCTGCAAGAAGCTCTCGCTTCTCAGTGTCACTTGCCCAGGGAGCTGGAATTAGAGAGAAATTTCCACTGTGTTAGAGCCAGGGCCTTTTCTGGGGGGAAGGGAGAGTTCTTTTTGGATTGGGTCAGGCCTGCTCATTGGGAGTTTGAGTAGAAGGGCATCTGCCTGTCTGGTGAAGAATCACTGGATGTTAGAGCAGGGAGGACCTGATAAATCCTCTGCCTAACTCTCGTGTGACTTAGGAGAATCTGGGAGCCCAGGGAAGCAACTGGCTGCTTAGTGGCAGAGGGTGACTCAAAACGACATCTTTTTTGGGGGTGCCTGGGCAGCTAAGTTGGTTAAGCGTGGGACTTCAGCTCAGGTCATGACCTCGTGGTTCACAAGTTCCAGCCTCGCGTTGGGCTCTGTGCCGACAGCTCAGAGCCTGGAGCCTGCTTCGGATTCTGTGTCTCCTTCTCTCTCTGCCCCTCCCGAGCTCACGCTTTGTCTCTCTCTCTCTCGCTCTCGAAAATAAACATTAAAAATAACATCTTTTTTTAAAAAATTAAATAAATTTTAAATTGTATTATAAGAACACTTAATATGAGATCTACCCTCATAACAAAGTTTTAAGTGTATAAAAGCAATATTGTTATCTACAGCACAATTGTGTACAGTTAGATCTCTAGATCTTACTCATTTGCATAGCTGAAACTGTATACTCATTGACTAGTAACTCCCTATTTCTCCCTCCACCATTCTATTCTTTGTTCCTATGGGTTTGACTCATTCCACTCGTACAAGTGGAATCATGTAATATTTGTTCCTTTGTGACTGGTTTATTTCACTTAGCATAATGTCCTCAAAGTTCACCCATGTTGTCGCATATTGTAGGATTTCTTTCTTTCAAAAGGCTGGATAATATTCCGTTGTATGTATACACCACATTATCTTCATGTTTTCATCTGCTGATGGGCGTTTGGGTTGTTTCCACATCTTGGCCTTTGGGAATATGCTTCCATGAACATGAGAGCACAGATCTATCTCCTTGTGATCCTGATTCCAATTCTTCTGGACGTACACCTAGAAGCAGGATTGCTGGATCATCTGGAAATTCTACTTTTAATTTTTTGAGGAACCTCCATACTGCTTTTCATAGCTACACCATTTTTCACTCCCACCAACAGTGTGCAAGGGCTCCACTTTCTCCACATCCTCAATAACACTTGTTATCTTTTTTTTTTTCAACATTTTTTTATTTATTTTTGGGACAGAGAGAGACAGAGCATGAACGGGGGAGGGGCAGAGAGAGAGGGAGACACAGAATCGGAAACAGGCTCCAGGCTCCGAGCCACCAGCCCAGAGCCTGACGCGGGGCTCGAACTCACAGACCGCGAGATCGTGACCTGGCTGAAGTCGGACGCTTAACCGACTGCGCCACCCAGGCGCCCCTTTTTATTTTATTTTTTTAAATAATCACATCCAGAAAGATGTGAGATGATATCTCAGTGTGGTTTTGATTTGCGTTTCTGTTACAGTTTGTGATGCTGGACATCTTTTCGTGTATCTGTTGGCCATTTGTATGTTTTCCTTGGAAAAATGTCCATTCAAGTCCTTAGCCATTTTTTTAGTTGAGTTATTAATATTGTTTGTTTTGGGCCATTATGCTGTAGGAGTTCTTTATATATTTTGAAAATTAATCCTTTATCAGATGGGTAATACATGGTTTACAAGTATTTTCTCCCATTCACTCTGTCAGTTGTTTCCTTTGCTGTGCAGAAGCTTTTCTGGTTCGATATCATCCCACTTGTCTATTTTTGCTTTTGGCAGCTGTGCTTTTCGTGTCATATCCATGAACTCATTGTCAAGACCTGTGCATGAAGCTTTCCCCCTGTTTTCTTCTGGGAGTTCTATAGTTTCAGGTCTTAGGTCTGTCTTTAATCCATTTTCAGTTTATTTTTATGTGTAAGATAAGGGCCCAGTTTCATTCTTTTGCATGTGGATATCCAGTTTTCTCAACACCATTTGTTGAAGAGACTATTCTTTTCCATTATATATTCTTGGTAACGTTGTTGAAGTAACATGTTGCACCCCTCAGTGTCGTTTGTTTGAGGGGAACTGAAAGGTCTATATCAGCTCCAACAAGACCAGGTCATGATGGTTCAGAATTTTCTAGAATAGTCTTTGCTAGAGATTTATCCTAGCAAAATAGTGACTTATAAAATGGATATATATATATATATATATATATATATATATATATATATACCCACAAGGATCTTTATAGTAACATTATAGAAAATAGTAGACTTCTAAGGCAAATCAGAAGATTTTGGTTGTACTCATTGTGGAAATACCACCCAGTATAATAATGTATATAATTAAAAATTTCTTGCACAGAATATGCACTGGCACTGTGCCTCAGTGGTGATTACAGGGTCAACAGAAATAGCAATGCAGTCAATCTCTGGGTGCTGGACAATAGGTGATTTTTATACGTTCTTTATAAATTTCTGTATTTTTTAAATCTTCTACAGTGAACATTCATTATATTTCTTTTATATTATTTTACCTTTCAAAATAAAAGTGAGTCTTTTCAACTGACTGTAGTTACTAGTTAATGAAAAGCTGCCAGTGTGTTTTACAATTACTGGGTTCATTGGGTGGCTCACACCATACCTCTACTTTGACTTTTCTTTTTGCTGCAGAACACCTGTTGGTAGTTTATACAAAGAGGTCGTGTGGATAGTTAAAAAAAGTCTATTAGCTTTTGTGTATTTAAAATGTCTTTATTTCATCTTTACTCTTTAATGATCATTTAGCAGACTGTATAGTTTTTATTGCATTTTCCTTCAGCATTTTGAAGATATTCTGTTGTGTTCTGGCATCCATTGTTGTGTTGAAAGAGCAAGGTAGGTTAAATGAGCATATTTAATGAATATATTTTTGTGGGTAATCTCTCTATTTCTCTCTGGTAGCTTTGATGATTTTATCTTTAATATTCTGCAGTTTCATTATGCTGTGTCTAAGTGGGGATGTATCTTTTTTTTACTCTGCCTGGCACTTGTACACTTCCAATCTGAGGGTTCATTATCTCTCATCAATTCTTAGCTATTTTCTCTTTGAATGTTGCCTTGATATCAGTTCCTCAGTTCTCTTCTAAGAAGTCTGATTACACGTATGCTTTAATCTTCTGATCCATCTTTTATAGTTTTTATTTTCTTATTTTGCAATTGAGGTAAAATTTATATACGGAGAAATGCAAAGACCTTAAGCATACGATTTGGGAAACATATGCACCTGTGTATCTACAACCCCAGTTAAGATTGAGAACGTTTCCATCACTAGGAACATTCCTTTATGCCCCCTTCCAGTCAATTCCCACCTCTCATAGACATTTTTTCTGACTTTTTCCATCCTGTATTAGTTTTCCTGCTCTTGACCTTCTTATAAATGCAATCATGTAGAATACAGTTTTGTGCCTGGTCTCTTGCACTCAAAATATTTTTGTGATTCAACCATGTCGTTGTACGTACCAATAGCTCATTACTTTTTTCTGGCAGAGTACTATTCCGTTGTAGAAAAATACCAAATTTTGTTTAATCTGTTTTTCTGAATTATCTGGGGGAGTGGGGTCTGTTCCACTGACTGCTTTTTTTCTTGAATTTAGTCACACAAAATCAAGGGGAAAGTCACTGAAATCAATACTGTGTTACTTCTGTGTCTCAATTCTGCACTGTTACCCCCTGTTAGTACCCAACATTCCTCTCTTACCCCACTCTTGTGTCTCTCCATTCATCTGCCCTGTCACTAGCTGGGAAGAAATATGATTGCATCATTCACTCATATTAACCATTGGGGAGCGTGGTAGATAGATAGAATAATGCCTTCGCCCACACGTCCTAAACCCTAAAACCTATGAATGTGCTCCCTTATATGGTGAAAAGAACTTAGCAGATATGATTATTTAACGGATTTTTGAAGATTAGCCTGTATGAATGGGGTGGGCCCAATAGAACCAAAGGGTTTTTGTAAGAGGGGGTTGGAGGATCAAAGGCAGAATAGGAGAAGTGACGAAGAAAGCAGAGTCAGAAAAGGTGATGTGATGATGAATGCAGAGAGAGGCAGACAGACAGACAGACAGAAAGAGAGACCGAGATTGGAAGATGCTTTGCTGCAGCTTTCAAAATGGAGGAAGACAGTCATGAGTCAAGGAATGCGGGCTGTCTCTAGAAAGTAGAAAAATTGAGGGACAAAAAAAATCCTTTCCTGGAGCCTCCAGAAAGAATGCAGCCCCACTGACTTATCTTAGACTTTTGGCCTGTAGATCTGGGAGAAAATAAGTTTATGTTGTTCTAAGCCGAAAGTTTTTGATTATTTGTTACAGCAGCAATAGGAAACTGGTCTGGGGACTGAAGGTTTGGCCTCGCTTCTAGGTTGGAAATCTAGAATGTGCTCAAAGGATAAAGGCATTACTTAGCTCCAGTGAATGATTCTGTCATGGTGGGATTTCAGCCACGCAAGGGGCCGCATGCCTCGTTTCCAAGGCCAGTCTGCTCCAGGGATGTTTGTCATGTGTCCTAACGCCTTCACTTACTTCTCCTACCACAATGCCGCTGCCTCGGGGTAACCTTGTCTGAGAAGGCTGCCTCCACAGTGCTATTGAGCTGGGAAGTTACTGGCACTAGAGCAGGTTTTAATGTATTTGAGGACAGATACAGTGAAGGAAACCAGGTGTAAAAATATGAGAGGCTCTCGGCTTCCATGCTGGAGGCCTTACGAGGCCCTGGGCTCCTTCGAGCAGATGCCGGGCTGGTGGAAGGAGGCACCCAGGGAGGCCTGGCCCAGTGAGGTCTGCCCTTCAGTCCTCACCGCTGGTCAGGTCACGTGGCTGCTCCTGAAACAGACTGTATGAAGGAAAAGTTGCAGTAAGAAACAGAGGTGATTTTGCTTCCGACTCTTCAGAGATAGCAATATGGCAGCAGCCCCCAGAGAGGCTGGAAGTAAATGAATCAGTGCTAGAAAGTGAAGGATACCATCCGCACGGAATGGCGAAAAGGACTCCTGAACAGTATCTTCATTGATTTTTCCTGTAATTGACACGGCATCTTGGTTTGCCTTCAGGCTTCAGGAGGACAAAACGGGGAGCCCATGTGCACAGCTTCCTTGGGTTGGAATTTACTAAAAAAAAAAAAATCCCCCTGAATGAGCTTCTCTTCTCCATACTTGCCTCTTTCTCTTTGTGTCTTCTTTCTACCACCTCCCTTGCCATCCCTCTGCTTGCTTCCTTAACTTCTCCCTCCCTCCCCTCCCCTCCTCCCTTCTGTCTGTTTCCTTCTCTCTCTCTCTCTCTCTCATTTCTTTTCATACAAATAAGAACTTTGAGAACACATACCACAGAATGGGTAACCAATTTTTGCTGGGCGCGACGTTGAGGACTTGAGAAAGAAAAAATATAGCACATTCCATCTTTCATGTCTGGTTAAGTCTCGTTGGGTCAGAAGCCCTCTGTCCCTCTCTTTGTCTCTGTCTCTAGCTCTAGCTCTCTCCACATATACCTGGCACTCACAGTTGCCGGATCTGAGAACTGCCCTCTGGTGTAGGATGCAGGAGAATGCCCAGGCTTCCTTCACAGGCCCCACCTCACAGGGATGGAAAGATCAGCTCCTCACCTCCTGCCCTGCTGTGTTGCTGGTTATGTATTTCACAGCCAGGAAGAGCAGAGGTCAGCCAGATAATTTTCAGAAGAGTCTCCTGAAATGAATCCCTCGGTAGGGCCAGCCTGGTAGCTGCAGTGGAGTGTTCTTCCTGGCTTGAAGCTGGCTTTAAAAAGCCTGGGAGCAAAAAACAGGAGAAAAAAAAAAAAAAAAAAGGATCTCCTAACCCAGAGGGAAGAGCTTCTGGAAAATTTGTCAGCAGTTGGGAGGTATCCAAGGAAAACAGAATTCAGTGCTGGGGAAGGCAGATTGTTTGAGAATCTCTGTTGGTACCTGGCGTGTTTGCCTCAGTGCTCAGAGAGGTGGGAGAGCATCTCAGACAGTGTAGCATAAAGATGTTCCATCAGGCCAAAAGCTAGTCTTGGCACTGGAGTGATTCAAAATCCCTTCGCAACTTAAAAATGAACCTGAGGGTTTTGCTGTTGTTGTTTTTTAAGAGTTGGCTTCAGATTTGCCTTTGCAAACCACATTCGTTCATTCAACAAATGTTTATAAAGTTCCTACTATGTGCTAGGTACCGTGTTTTAGGTTATGAATATAATATAATAGTCAGCAACAAATCAGATGGAATGTCTTCTTTTACATGAAAATATAAAACTACCAGCATGACATATGCCATGGAGAAGAGGAGGTGGGGGCACAGGCGGAATAATGGGAGGACTGGCTTAGTCAGAGAAGCCAGGACACAACTCCCTGAGGATGTGGTGATTCAGTGCTAGAGCTAAAAATCTTCAGGAAGAGTAGGAGTTACTCAGGGGGAAGAGAGTGGGAGAGGTCCAAGGAAAAAGAGGAGGCATATGCAAAGGCCCTGTGGCATGTTGGTTTCAAGGAACTAAATGAACCCTGAGCCAGTTGGCCAATGCTGAGGGCAGGGAGAATGGTAAGAAGTGAAATTGGAGAGTCAGACTAAGGGCCAGACTGTGTTGAGGATTTTAGTCTTTATCTCAAAAGCATTTGGAGGTTTTTTTTTTTTTTTTTTTAGCAGCTTTAACGTGTGTGTGTGTGTGTGTGTGTGTGTGTGTGTGTGTATGAGAGAGAGAGAGACAGAGAGACAGAGAGAGACAGAGAGAGAAATATCAGGAAAAGTAAATGGAGAGCCAATAGTGGGGAAAGGTAATCCAGTTACAAGGCCGTGATCGAAGAAATAGCTGATATTGGCTGGGACTAGGGTGGAGGTAGAGACAAGTGGATGGAGTCTATCGGTTATTTTGGGTGACGAGTTAGATGAGAATAGGCAGGCGAAAGCAGCTAATGATTCCTGGGTTTCCAGCCTGAGCAACCCTATGTGTGGACAGTGTTGCCATTTGATGATGCAGAGAACCATAGAGAAGGAGCAGATTTGGGGTGGGCATGAATTCGGTATTAATCATGTTGGGTTTGAGGTGTCATTGAAAAATATAAGTGGAGATTTAAGGTGAACTTCCCCATGACTCCTCCTGCCTGATTGAGAGCTACTGCCTGAAACAATTTCATTTGACAGCCCCCCCCCCAAATATGTAAGTGGGAAGAGCAAGTTTTATCATCCTCACCTTTAGAAGAGAAAACTGAGGCTCAGAGTGGCTAAGCTGCTTACCCAAGGTCACACAGGCAGAAATTTGCAGAAATGGGGTCAGCTTAATTATTTTGACTCCTAGTGTGGATCCCCTTTTACCACACTGCTTTCCAACCAAGGCATCTCAATAATGACGTGCTTCCTGGCACTTTGCAAACTGCTGGGAGAAGATATTTGACAAAAAGGGGCTTCTGCCTTGGTGGCCCCGTGGTCTGCCTACAAATGAGACTGATGCCTCAGAGCATCGTAAGGTCTAGTGACAGAAACTGATTGTGTCAAAATGCTTTTGTGTGTGGTCATGGTTAGAGGGTCAGATATGGCACTCAACATTCAGAATTCAACTGAGAGGACTAACATTTATTGTTGACTCATTCATTCTTTGCAACAGCTCTGTGGTATTGTGGAGGTGGGTATCGTGACCCCTTTTTTATGGACAAGTAAACCGAGGAACCTGTATTAGTGGCCAAGCTGGGATTGAAACTTAGGTTGGTTTGATGGTAAGATCATGCCCCTTGAAAGAAACCTCCCTGATTCCTCATGGGAAGGGGGGCTGAACCAAATGGCCTTGAAGGGACCTTCTAATGCTCCCATTTAATTATCTGAATCATGAAAACAGTGTTAGGGGAAAAATAACACTGAACATGATCCTAATGTGAACAGTCTATTGCTTTATGTTATTTTTTCTTGAATACCAAGGGTCACCTCTGTAGATGCACGGAATACCAATGCTCATTTTTGCCTGATCTCATAAGAAAAAAATCAAGTTCCAAATAAAGCAATAAAACAATTCTTATGGAGCTGTCTTAATAAGGAGAAATTGGTCTATTGTACTTATTTTTCCTTTTTAGCAGACCGTTTTCAGCTTGGGAGGGAGATCGGATTTTTTGGATGTGGGGGGAAGATTTAGAAGTGAAAAAGTTTAGAAGTGGCTTAAGAAACCAGAAGCAGGACAGATACCAGGCATGCCCTTTGCATGGGGGAAAGTTTTGCTAGCCCCCTCTCCCTTCCTGTGGGGGCTTCCTCTGCCCTTTTGTCTCACCTGAGTGTGTCCCCTGATCCCCCTCCCCCAAGACACACTCAGTGCCCTACATCAGTGCATTGCCACCCCAGCCACACAGCAGAATTGCCTGGCGGGGGTGGGGGAGTGGGACTTGAGAAAACGTGCCGATGCTGGGCAGAATCCCAGACCCATTACTTCGACTTTTAGCACTGGGATTGGGTGATTGTGATGTCTCACCACACAGCTGCAAACCATGGGCCCGGGCCATGGGGTTTGTGTGCAAAAGCCTTCTTGGGATTTTTGGGAATGGCTAATTTAAGAGTAACCCATAGGCGAGGTGACCCAGGAAGAATTCCAGAGAGGTAGAGGGACCTGCACATGGCTGATGAGGTAGGTGGAGGTCATGCCAATGTCAGCAGGGATGCGGGGCAGCGGTCAGCGACAGCTCAAGGAGAGAAAGAGGGAGAGAGGCTGGAGAGGAGGGAACCCTGGGTCCAGCCATTAGTTCAGTTGGAGCCACTTTTAAGAAGTCTGAAGTGTGAGGGTCAGCGACTAGAGAGTCTATGTTTCTCTTTCAAGTAACTTGAGGGCAAAAGGAGACCATTCTAGAAGCAGTAGCATGTTGTGGACAAGGTGAAGGGAAAACTTTTTGTTAAGAGTGGGAACTTGATCCTGGTTGTACATTGCAGTCAGCACCAGCAAGGGGGGGAGGGGCTGTGACAGTGACCGACAAAGCTTCCTCTTCCTTCCCAGGCTGGGATCTGATTTGTTCTCATTCTCCTTACTTCTCTGTGCCTCAGTTTCCACGTCTATCAAGTGGGGGTAATAGTAACAGCTGCTCCAAAGGCTGTGGAGAGCGGAGAGCCTGGCACATAGTAAGCGTGATATGGTATGTGCTTGCCATCGTGATGTCTCCATCCTCCCCTCCCACTGCTCCCCTCCCCCTCCTCCCCCTCTCCCCCTCCTCCTCTTTGCTCTCCATCTTCTCTCTCCCCCTCCACCTCCCTTCTCCTCTATCACATTCTTCTGTCTACATTGTCTCTCCCTCTCTCCCTTTCCCAGCCACATCCACCTGGGAGCGTGGCCTGAGAAACTGGCGTCACAGCCCGCTCCCAGCCTGGATGGATGGTCTGGGTCTGCTGCAGAATGGAGGACTGTTTAACTCCTTTGCCTTGAACTCTGGCTTTTTGATTATTTCCTTTAAAGTCTCCAATAGCTGTGCGGATTTGTCATAGAGATCTATACTTGGTCCTCACAACATATGGCGCCATGAGAAAACTCTCCGTGTGCCAAAGTGAGGAGGAAGGCTCATCTCCACAACTGTTCATAAAACAGGTGTTTTAAATGTGGGTAATGGCACCCCCAATCCCTTGTCAGCCTGTCCGTTCCTGAGTTTGTCCCTGAGTGTGGGGCTGTGGAACGAGACAAAGACTGGGCATCAGATGACTTTGGTCCAGCCCTTGTTCTATCAGCAAGCAGCTGTGTGACCCCAGGCTAGTGTCTTCACATCTCTGGTCCAAGTGATTTCCTATGAGGGTGCTGGACTTCAGTTCTTTTATTTTTTAATTTTTAAAAAATGTTTATTTATTTATTTATTTATTTAACATTAAAATGTTTAATGTTTATTTATTTATTTATTTTAAATATGAAATTTATTGTCAAATTGGTTTCCATACAACACCCAGTGCTCATCCCAACAGGCGCCCTCCTCAATACCCATCACCCACCCTCCCCTCTCTCCCACCCCCCATCAACCCTCAGTTTGTTCTCAATGTTTATTTAGTTTTGAGACAGAGACAGAGCTTGAGTGGGGGAGGGGCAGAGAGAGAGGGAGACACAGAATCCGAAGCAGGCTCCAGGCTCCGAGCTGTCAGCACAGAGCCTGATGCGGGACTCGAACCCACAGACGGTGAGATCATGACATGAGCCGAAGTCAGACGCTCAACCGACTGAGCCACCCAGGTGCCCCGAAAATGTTTATTTTTGAGAGAGAAACGGAGCACGAACAGGGGAGGGACAGAGAGAGAGGGAGACACAGAATCTGAAGCAGGCTCCAGGGAGCCCCATGTAGGGCTCAAACCCATGGACTGTGAGGTCATGACCTGAGCCGAAGTCAGATGCTTAACTAACTGAGCCATGCAGGTGCCCCTGGACATCAGTTCTGATGGCTGACCCCCACTTGTTGGCCTTCCCAGGGCCACTGCCTGCTATTATTGCCAGCTACCCCAGGGGTAAGGGGGCCTCACTCACATCGGTCTGCTAGAGATTGCTCAACAAAGACAGTGTTGGTCACGAGAGGAAGCCGCTGAGGAAAGACAGGACAGGGATTTTAGGGGATCCCAGAAAGCCTGGCTGTGTCCCCAGTAGGACCCCTTTCTCAACAAGGAAACCCATTCTTTGCACCTGATTCCTTTTGATCCAAAGCCAGGGTCTGCAGGAGCGAGGGAGGCATCTTATTTCAAGGACTTCATGTCTCAGCACAAGTAAATGTCAGATGTCTTCTGGAGACCACCAAGGCCTTAAGGGCAAGGTGTGCAGAGTAGGGAGGGTAGCAGACCACCAAGGAGAGAAGGAGGCAAAGGACTCTCTTATCTCATAGTTGGCGTTGGGGGGGGGGGGGCATGTCACGTGTGTTAGCCATGCTGTGACTGTAACTATTATTTTTCATTACCATTCTGAGTAGTGTGGTCTGGTGGTTCAGAGTGGTTTGGACGTGGACAGAGCTGGGTGTTCGGTCCCAAAACAGCTTACTGGCTGAATGACCTTATACAGCTTATTAAAGTACTGCTCTGTGCCTCAGTTTCCATATCCTAGTCTTCCTTGCAGTAACAATACCAGCCGTTTGAGTGGCCCTCTCCATGGACTGGGACTGTTATGCACTCACCCAGTCCTCAGTTTACAGACCGGGAAACAGAAGCTCAGAGAGATTATGTGACATGGAAAGTCACACGGTGAATCAATGTCAGAGCTGGGGTGCAAACCCGAGCAGGCTAACTCCAATCTCTACTCTTTGCTGTTATGCCTTGTTGTCTCCCTAAAGTCTTGGCATTGATGTCAGGTCATCCTTGCCCATCATGTCACAGTCATTTGCCAACCCCAGAGTCATCCCACCCCCCCCCAACCCCCATTTTTTGAAGACTTTCCCTCCTGGCTGGCTGTCACCCTTGCCAATATTCCTGCCGAAATTCTTGGTAAGTGATACTTTCTTATCTTAGCCTACCTGCTCCTTGACTTCCTCCTTCCAGTTCATCTTGCCTTCCACCCAACCATCCTCTCAAGTCATAACCTTGGCTGCCATTACCAGTCCTTCCATTCCAGTCATCTCGCTTCTATACTCTGCACGTCACATCTAGTCTGTTCCCTCTCTCTGTTCCCCAAACCTAACAACTCATCCTTGCTTGCTACCTCCAAGTGCACTGAGCCTACCACTTTCTCACTGTCCTTCTCCCACTCGGTGGCCACACTCCTTCCTTACCCATCTTTAGTTCTGTGGCCCATCATTATATTTACATTCTCACATACATGCTCCCCTTGCTGGGTTCTCCCTCAAAAGTCCAACTCTGATCAAGTCCAGCTGTCCTCTTGCCGTGAAACTGCACCATCAGAGCTGAATGGGACCAGAGAAATATGCACAGCCACACTGACTATTCTTGCCTTGAATTCACCACCACTAACTTCCAGTGGACAATTCTACTGCGTATCTCAGGTCTGCTCACACTTTCACATTTGGCTAATTTCTACTTTCTCTCTCCTCAAACCTTCCCCATATTTCCTACCAGTTCATGATCTTGGTTTGCTATTTCACGGGGAAGATAGAAGCCATCAGAAGAGAAGCCCATTCACCTACCTACGTCTGTGCCCAGTGTTAAAAGAAGATGTGGTTTATATATTTAATAGAATACTACTTGGCAATGAGAAAGAATGAAATCCTGCCATTTGCAACAACATGGGTGGAACTGGAGGGTATAATGCTAAGTGAAATAAGTCAGTCAGAGAAAGACAGATATCATATGTTTTCACTCATATGTGGGACTTGAGAAACCTAACAGAAGACCATGGGGGAAGGGAAGGGGAAAAATAGTTTCAAACAGAGAGGGAGGCAAACCATAAGAGACTCTTAAATACAGAGAACAAACTGAGAGTGAACGGGGGGGGGGGGGGGAGGCAGGGGAGAGGGGAAAAGGATGATGGACAATTGAGGAGGGCACTTGTTGGGATGAGCACTGGGTGTTATATGCAAGCAATGAATCACAGGAATCTACCCCCAAAACCAAGAGCACACTGTATACACTGTATGTTAGCCAACTTGACATAAATTATGTTAACAAAAATCAAATGCAAAATGGAGACCAGTCTTGAAAATTTCTTCAGGAGACAAAACCATTTAAGCCACGTAAGCAAAATTAAACCTAGCTTATGAACATAAGCGAAACTTAGGTTATTTCTTGTAAACGCCCCTGATCTTCGTAAAAGAAACTTGGTCATCTTCCTAAAATGGTTTGAGGTACTCTTACTCTAATGACCCCCTTGCTGATCAGAAACCCCAATTATAATAACCAATCATTGTCAAGGTTAAACAACTACTTCCTCATTTTCACTTTATAAGATACCCTGTAGAGAAACCGGAGTCATTTTTCTGAAATGGTATCAGACCCTCACTTTTAACCAATTCCTGGCCACCTGGAAACCCCTTTGTAATAACTGATCATCATAAAAGTTAAACAACTCCCTGTTTTCTCTTTATCAGACAATCCATAATGTCTTGGTCCTGAGTTTCATGTCAGTTTTTTTTTTAATGTTTATTTATTTTTGAGACAGAGAGAGACAGAGCATGAATGAGGGAGGGTCAGAGAGAGAGGAAGACACGGAATCGGAAGCAGGCTCCAGGCTCCGAGCCGTCAGCCCAGAGCCCGACGCGGGGCTCGAAGTCACAGACCGCGAGATCATGACCTGAGCTGAAGTCGGAAGCTCAACCCACTGAGCCACCCAGGTGCCCCTCATGTCAGTTTTGAATTTAACAGCACCTCATTTTTGAACTGTTCTTCTATGCACACTGAACTCTATCTAAATACTATGTTATTGACCTGGTGGTTCCAATTTTGCTGTTTCTGGATTTTTAACACCAGAAAGTTCTGCCTTCCCTTCTTTTGCTATACATAAGCAATCTCTGCTCCTTTCAGTCCAGAATCTCAGCTTTTGCATGAGATTCCTTCTTCTCTATTCAAGGACATAGTTCCTGAAATTATCCTTCTCTCTTGGAAATTATTAAAATTTCCCCTCCTGTGTAGACCATTTCCATCATCATGTAAACACGCTGTAATTTCTCACATCCTTAATACAACACAGACTCTCTTGAGCGTCTCTAGCTATTGCCTCATCTTTGGGCCCTTTTTATGGCAAAAACTCTGAAAGGCTCTCTGCTCTTGGTGTTTCCAATTGCTATCCTCCAATCTCCAATCCAAAATAATAAAGATTTTGTACCCAACAGTCCAAAAGTATTGTTCTCATTAAGATTACTGATGGCTTGGGGAGCCTAGGTGGCTCAGTCGGTTGGGCGTCCCACTTCAGCTCAGGTCATGATCTCACGGTTCGTGAGTTCAAGTCCCGCGTTGGGCTCTGGGCTGACAGCTCGGAGCCTGGAGCCTGCTTCAGAGTCTGTGTCTCCCTCTCTCTCTGCTCCTCCCCCGCTCATGCTGTCTCTCTCTCCTTCAAAAATAAATAAAAACATTTAAAAAAGAAAAGGATTACTGATGGCTTCCATGTTGCTAAAACCAACGAGCAATTCTTTTTTTTTTTTTTTTAACGTTTATTTATCTTTGAGACAGAGAGAGACAGAGTATGAACGGGGGAGGGTCAGAGAGGAGGGAGACACAGAATCCGAAACAGGCTCCAGGCTCTGAGCTGTCAGCACAGAGCCCGACGCGGGGCTGGAACTCATGGACTGTGAGATCGTGACCTGAGCCGAAGTCGGACGCCCAACTGACTGAGCCACCCAGGGGCCCACCAACGAGCAATTCTTAGTCCCCATTTGCTACAGCACTGAAGTGTAGCCTATATACTCAGTGTACCCCTCTGTCTTCTTTATCCTTCTCCTCTTTCCTTGAGTCTCCAACACTGCACTCTTCTAGCTTCTCTCTTGCTTTGTAGTTGACACCACCTCAGAATCCTTTGCTGTTGCCCTCATATCTCCCCAGCTCCAATACCCAGTACTTGGATCTCTTATCTTTTCTATCTTCTCTCAATCCCTTGATCATCTTATGTAGCTTTCTGGCTCTAAATATCATCTATATGCTGATGACTCATTAATTTCTATTTCTAGCCCAATTGTCATTCCTGAACTCCAGAACCATATGGTCAATAGCCACCTCAACACCTCTGCTTGCCACCTTCAAAACTGAACTCCTGGAAGCCACATAGTCTGATGGTGTTGAGGGTGATTACTAAATGCCTTCTGATGGGTATTTTGAGTTCTAAGACTCTTGGTTTTGGTTTCCACACGTAGTCATGAGAACTGGTTGATGAGAAATAATTTAGACAATCAACCTGTTGGCTGTTGAAACTCAGTGTACTTGATTGTGTTTACATCTAATGCCTGTCTTCATGAGTCAGTACTACTGGCATTCATTTGGCTGCTTCTTTGATGAAAACTTTCATGAGTCTGCTGGTTGGTCTTTCTGGACAGGAAAAGAAATTTGAGGCAAGCAGAACTCTTCGTTATTTTCATTGTCCTACAGAAGCCAGTCCACAGCTGTCTGGATCTCTGATCTCTAGCACCTAGAACACAAAGGTGGCCCTTGTGAAGGAAAAGGGCCTGGGTCAGAGGCACAGCTAGATAAGCTTCCTTTCTCCAGGTTACCTGGGTGGCCCTGGGAACCTACACAGACTGTGGCCTTAAAATATGCTGTGGAGGTAGTTCAGGGCAACTAATTTGGGTACCCCAGAGGGGAAAGAGTATATAGCAAATTAACAAATGAAACCACAACCAAGAGCAGAAGCCAGCTTGCAGGCTGGGTGGTCATGGACGTTCCCATTCTGGGACACAGTCATGTTAATTCCAATTGGAATTCTAAAAAAAAGATCAGAGAAAGGCTGGTCCTAATATTATTTGTGTTCCCCCATTGACATCTTTGAGGCCAGGAGCTATATCTTATTCATCTAGCAAGGTACCCAGCCTACAGTGGTGCTCAGAAAATCTGTAAAGAATGAGTAAATTATTCAGAACTGTATCTCTGTCAGGGAGCTAGAGAAAGTGGGGGCTTTGGGTGCTCATTTAAAAGGGAGTGTTTGGCATGCAGAGGTATTGTCTTTGTGAAGCCAGTTTTAGGGAGGGGTGGTTACAGATCTGAAGGTATTTGTAAAAGCCTATTTAGCTGGGGCCTGTTTGTGTGCTGGGGTGTGAAACTCTATGAATGTATTATCAGCAGGACCTTGGATGGGTTCGTGTGATTTGCTTTGGCCAGAAACAGACTCCTTCTTCACACATTCCCTGGGGGAAGAGAGACCAATAGGACCACCTGCTACTCTAATGATCCACACACACACACACACACACCCCAATTAATGGGAGAGATGTTTTGGTCTTTAAAGGAACAGATTCAGCTTGCTCTAAAGGTGCAAGATCCAAAGTGGTAGACATTAGCCACATGTAACTGTTAGCACTGGAATTATGGCTACTCCAAATTGCGATGTGCCGTGAGTATAAATGAATTGCCAGGTATTTAAGATTTGGTACAAACAAAAGAACGTAAAATCCCTCATTAGTAATTTTTATGTTGATTATACAATGAAATGATAACATTTTGGATATATTGGATTAAATAAAGTCTTTGAATTACAGTTATTATAACTATTATTTTCAAAAAATTTTAATGTTTATTTATTTTTGAGAGAGAGAGAGAGAGAGACAGAGCACGAGCAGGGGAGGGGCAGAGAGAGAGGGAGACCCAGAATCCAAAGCAGGCTCCAGGCTCTGAGCTGTCAGTACAGAGCCCAACACGGGGCCCGAATTCACAAACTGTCATCAGATCATGACCTGAGCCGAAGTCGAACACCTAACTAACCGAGCCACCCAGGAGCCCCTATAACAATTATTTTTTAATGGGGCTATGTAGAATGTAAAATTATAGAAGTGGCTCACATTATGTTTCTATTACATAGTGCTTCTCTAAAAGATATTGTGTCAGGGGACCATTTCTAGAATGCTTGTATTTCATTTAGGTCTTGAAGAAATTTTAAGAGGAAAATAGGATCCTGCATGGAAAAAGTGCCGATACCTGACACTACAAGGTATCTTTGGCAAAAAAGGGGGGAGCTGTTGGCCTCAAACCACCCCTGGTTTTCTCTGTATTTGATCTTGTGCTCTGAGGATTCAGATGTCAATTTCACCATCATTTCAGCTGGTAAAGAAAATACAGTAATGGTGGCTAACAGTAGTGAGATGGGAACTTGGTCCAACTATTCTGTTCTCTTCTGTTCTATTACTGAGAACTTGCTATGTGCCTTAGGCTGTCCTAATTACTTTATCTACATTTGCATTAATGAAGTAGACACCTGAGTATCCCCGTTTTACAAGTGAGCGGAAAGACAGGTGGCACACAAAAGGATCAAGACAGTGGAAGTTACAAGAGGTGAAGGGTGAGGGGCAGAGGGTAGTCACAGGTTATTCCTAGTTTGACCAGTGGGTGAATGCTAGACCCATGTCCTGGTTGGGGTGGCAGGAGGGGCCAGTTTCCTTGGCATCTTTCCAGCAGATGCCTGGCAGAATGCCTTGTACGTAGCTTGTGTTCATTAAACATTTGTTGATTCACCACCTGAGCCCTCTCCCTTCGCCCTCATTTGAATCATGCTCCTTCCTTGTTCCCATTACCTCTTCCCACAAAAACTGCTCCATGTTATTGGTGTGTGGTGGACAAAGGATGGCCATTAGAGTGAGATGGACTCAGGTTTGGAACTAAGCCCTGCCACTTAGTGGCTGAGTAACTGGGAGAAAGGTGAGGCTCTGTCCTCCCTCATAAGATGGGGGTACCTAATGCCTACCTCACAGGCTGTAATGAGCATTCAATGACATGGTGAATGTCCAAGCATACGGAAGGTGCTAGTGAATATTAGCTAGTGTCATTATTTGTCCTTTTCTTGTGGCCACCTCTCTATTTTCCTGATCTCACTTCCTGGAGGAGAGGGAGAAACTGATGCCTAGGAGACTAAGGTTAAGAAGAGAGTGACCTTGGGGCACCTGGGTTGCTTAGTTCGTTGGACAACTGATTCTTGATTTTGGCTCAGGTCATGAGTTCATGGTTCGTGAGTTCAAGCCCCGCATTGGGCTCTGTGCTGACAGTGTGGAATCTGCTTGAGATTCTCTCTCCCTCTCTCTCTGTCTGCCCCTCCCCTGCTTGTGCACGCTTTCTCTTTGAAAATAAATAAATAAACTTAAAAAAAAAAGGAAGGGTGTGACCTCCATGCTTAGGTCCACTCTGATTAAATATATATGTGTAATTAGTGATATACATAGGGCAGCTGCCCTTTGGAAGCTGGTGATACGCTTTGCATGAGCAAATAGCAAACAGTAGAAGCCGTGTCAACAATGTGGTTTCAAATGTGATCTTCCTCTGGTCTCTGTTGTCATGGTCCTATGCCCAGCCATGTGGCACAGGACAGGGAAGCCAACTGAGGATCCTTTCTTTCATTAGAGGTGGAGTGCACATGCTGGGACAGACCCCAGCCTAGGGCTAGCAGACCTAGCTCTGGCACTCAGGTGTAAGGGGGCTTTGAACAAATCCGTTTTCCTCTCTCTGGTCTTGGTCTCCTCTGTCCTCATCTGTCTGACTAGGGGATTGGGTCTGATGGTCTCAGCTCCTGAGCTCCTTGATAGGAACTCCAGAAGGTAGAGACTGTATCTTGTTTGTAGCTGGGTCCCTTGTGCCTTTCACAGTATCTGCATATAGTAAGTACTCAATAAATGCTTGTTGAATAAGTGATTGATCCTTAGCAGTTTCAGCTGTGACCCCCTGCTAAATAGCTTTTGGAAGAGAGGAATAATAAGGGGACTTCACAGACATCCGAGTTGCTTAGGGCAAGCTGAGGGCTTCTAATCATCTTTCATCTTTCTCATCCCTGTGCTCTGTACATACTCTTCCTGAATCTACACATTGCATAAAATAGTTAAAAAGAGGGGTAATTGTAAAACTAGTTAATTCAAAAATGCCTGAGTGCATTGAAAACAATGGTTAGGATATTTAAACGTAATTACATGTTTGTTGAAGGTTAAACATAAACATATTTAGTTTATTTTTCATTTAGTAAGCAAAACAAAACAAACATCGACAACAAAACTACCTTATTTGGATTCAAGAGAAGGAGCCCAACCAACGCTTAATGAATTGTGTCAGTTTGCATACATGGAGCATCTAATGTGACGGCTGAATTGTCATGGGCTGTGATTTCTTCAGTCGGCAGACCCGAGGGAGAGAGAGAGAGAGAGAGAGAGGGAGAGAGATTTCCTTCTCAGCAACTCGCAGACCCCCTCGATGTGCTTGCCCCTTCAGGTGGGCAAGAGCAGCTGAGAGGACCCACGTATTTTATTTGTGAAGTCCATTAATCTAATCCCTCAACCAAGACAATGCCTCTAGACCATTCCCCTGGCCATTCGGGAGACAGCGGGTTCCTGGAATCCTCCTCCTTGAAGAGGAAATGGTGCACGTGGGGGGACCACTGGGTCCCGGGAAGTGCTCAGCGTGTACTCAGCACCCGGTGAGTAATAAATAGTCATTAATAACTTACGAGTAAAGGTGCATCATATCCAGAGCACAAAAAAGAGGGACGCTGTGCTTGAAATTATGAGCTGGCTTATGTACAGTGAGAATGGAAAAAGGGTGGCAGGTGGGTGCTGAGCTCAGATCTCGTGAGCAGACAGGCATAACTCAACAACGAGGGCGCAGACAAAACAGGGCCTCGGCCTGAGGGAGAACCACAGAACAGCCTGGGGCTCGCAGGTGGCTCTCCAGCTGTCCCTTGGGTCATCTAGTCTCCTGGCTCTTTGCAATAGCTCTTTACACACACACACATGCACATGCACACGCACACACACATGCACTACGAAGACTTGCACAGATCAGGGCAGTAAGATACACAGAGCATCACAAAGAAATCACACAAATGGAAGGGACGTCATCCTAATAGGAAGATTTGCATCCCAACCCCGCTCATTTTACTGTCTTGGCCACGTTAATCCTTTCTCCTTTAAAAAATGCTTCCCTCCAAAAGCCCAAGAGAGATCGCTTCCCTCCTTCGTCTTTGCAGGCTCTCAGGGTACGCTCTGGGCACTGCCAGGCCGGGCCAGCTGCCCCAGTTCTGGTGCTGCGCCCTGGGTGCTGCAGGTGCCCAGCGGTGTCATTCTGCCTCAGGCATCAACAGAACGGCCCTCTGGGAGGCCGTGGTGCTTCCACTGCTGCACACAACTTAGCTCCACATCTCTTTTGTTCTGAGTCAAAACAAGTCCCTGCTCTGGGCATCAGATAAACACTTCTCAGCGGTGGGGGGAATGGGAGTGCACGGAGAGGCTGCAACAGCGTGATTTTCTGTTTAGTTACAATTCTGTAACTAGATTTGCTGAGTCTGCCAGAGAGAGGCAGGCTGGGTCCGGGGGGCTTGGAGTCTGGGGACCTGACTTCTAGCCCCCGCCAGCGTGCACAGTAGCAGCCTAAGTGGCATTGAGCCAGCCTTATTGCCTCAGCTTCCTCATTGTTAAGTGAGAAGGATGGTCCAGGTCGTGCCACTGCCCCTGAGAGATGCTGTGTGAAAACCGGGCTCCAGGATCAATGGAGTTGACTATGCAGTCCACTCTGGTATCTGCCAACAAATTGCACTTGGTTTTGATCTCAAAATATATTAACACAGTCCTTGCAGGCGATCCTGTGAGGCCGGTGCTATTGTTATTCTTCTTTTACAGATGAAGTACAGAGAGGCTAAGGGACGTGCTCAAGGTCACACACCCAGTAAGGGGCAAAACTGGGGCTCAAGGCGAGACTTGCCTCCAAGTCTGTGCTTTTAACCACTGTGACCGCTCTGTGCACATGCGGTAATCAGGCAAGACTCTGAGAAGTTTTGCAGGAAACAAACAGGTAACCATCCCAGCAGTCCCCAGACTGGCTTGACCCTCAGGAAGCAGCAGAGTGTGATGACTGAGAGCAGAGGCCAGCGTTAGATGTAGCTGAGCTTACATCTTTCCCTTCCCCTTAAAATCGCAATGACTTTGGGAGGCGCCTGGGTGGCTCAGCCGGTTAAGCATCTGACCTGGGCTCAGGTCACAGTCTCACAGTTTGTGGGTTTAAGCCCCGCATCAGGCTGTCGCAGAGCCCGCTTCGGATCCTCTGTCTTCCTCTCCCTCTGCCCCTCCCCTGCTCTCTCTTTCTCTCTGTCCCTCTCTCAAAAATAAATAAGCATAAAAAAAATTGAAAAAAATTGCAATGACTTTGGACAGGTGCTCAACCTCTATAAGCATTAGTTTCCTCTCTGTGAAATGGGGAGGAGGAGGAGGATGATAAGGTTTTCAGGAGGATTAAAAGGACCAGGTCATGGCTCTTGCATGATGCCAGCCTTATTCTGTGGATGCCCGCTTTTACTCCAGTTACCTACCTAGGCATAGAGAAAGAGATGGGTATATACTATAGAGAAATGTGTATCTATGTATTAGGTATGTAGACGTCAATAGAGAGACATAGGTAGATATATACTATAAAGATATATATTTATAATTTATATGTAGTTAGTAGATACACATATACACACAAAAACAAACCACGCACACATGTATATGCACATCCCAGTAAGAGTTTGTAGAGCCAATATTTCTGAAATACATTTTGGGCAATATTAGTCTTATAATCTCTAGGGTCCTCTTCTTTTCCTTTCCCCCGTTTTAATTTTTAATTTTTAATTCTTGAATTTGTAGGATCTTGTGGGTGCATATGTGGGCTTCCTGAGCGGAGAGAACTCACGTGCATGGGACTTGACATCTGGGGAGGCCTTGCAGATCATGGTGTCATAATCGCTTATTTCACGGAGAGCTGAGGTCCGGGGAGGTTCCAGTGACCTGTCTAAAGCCACTATCCACGTGCCTTCTTTGAAAAACAGTGTAAAATATATGAATTCGTAGGTATGGGTTATGGGACAGCACCTCATCACCTCTCTTGCCCTGGGATGGGGCGGGATTTCAGTCCCTATGAGCCTTTAAAAAAATTTTTTTTTTAACGTTTATTTATTTTTTTGGGGACAGAGAGAGACAGAGCATGAACGGGGGAGGGGCAGAGAGAGAGAGAGGGAGACACAGAATCGGAAACAGGCTCCAGGCTCCGAGCCGTCAGCCCAGAGCCCGACGCGGGGCTCAAACTCACGGACCGCGAGATCGTGACCTGGCTGAATTCGGCCGCTTAACCGACTGCGCCACCCAGGCGCCCCTTGAGCACATTCCCAACAGCCTCAGGTAGAATGCTCTGGGCCTTCCTGAAAACCCACTCACAGGGTTCTCATAGGGTAGCTAGGGACCTGTAGGCCCCTCCGTTCCAACTGGTCCTCTTGGTCTCTCTAAGTTGCATCAGGAATGTGAACAGTCCCTAATATCTGAGTAATATTTAAGGAAGGGGTGGCAAACTCTTTGGCCTCTCTGGCCAGCCACATAATGAAGATGGCTGTTGGGCCCTGAGACACTTTGTGGGGTTGCCACCGTGGCATCGGGGGAGCACAGACGCTCCTTGAAGTCATTCCAGTCCCCAAAGCCCACAGTGCTGACCACCCAGGCGGGCCTCTGCCTGGATTGAGCTTTGTCGGTTTATAGTTTGTCACCACCGCTCGAGTAGTCTTAAGCACCTTGCTGTTGGGGTCTCCTTCCTCCCTCCTTGCCTCCCTGGTCTCGGTACCCCATGTCCCTCTGGCGTGACCGTCTTCCTGTATGTTCACAGTCTGCTGTGCTGGGTCCCTCCTCTGGCCTTTGTCCCCTGCGGCTGACTTTCCACCAAAGTTTTGTGTGCCTCTTTCATTGTTGTTGCGAGAAAGTGGCCGACCCACCAGAGACCCTAGCTCTCATCCCCTTCTCAGCCAGGCGGGTCAGTGACCTGACTTCATTTCCTCGGCAGGACGTGGAGGAACCGAGGTGAGCCACCTGCCATCCTGAACTACATACACCTTCCGTGTGATCCTGGCCCACCTCTCCCCTATTTGCTGGGTGAGTGTTGAATTTGAGTAGCTTTGAAGGGCATGTGGTGAAGATGAGGGAAGCAGCCTTGTGGGACCCTAAGTGCCCACGTGGAGGAGTGTTCTCCCTGATGCCCAGTGTTCTGCATGTGAGCAAGAAATACGCTTCTGTTGTGTCAGGGCGCTGATATTTCAGAGCGATTTGTTACTGTAGCTAGTGTTCCCCTCATACATATTCATATTTCCTCCACTAGTGATATTCCCCCCCACCCCCGCCCTGTGTCTGGATCTCAGTGCGCCCCGCCCTCTTCATTTCTGCAGCTCCCATTGTCACACTCAGGCAGTTCCCACTTCACTACAAGTGAGCTTGTAGCGCTAATTGAAGAGGACAGAGACCTTGTTCTGTACTCATTCTGCATCTCCCAAAATGCCTAGCGTCAAGCCCGGCAAACAGTAGGCACTCAATCAATACTTGTTGATCGATTTGAGAGAGGCTGGAATGATCCGTATCAAACTCCAAGCATCATCTGGGAGCTTGCTGATTAAACAGATGAATCTTGCAGTCTTTCTTTACCGCCACCAAGCTGGCCTTTGCTGAGCGGGGAGGCTCTAAGCTGCAGAACCCTCCCTGCCGACCAGTTCCTGGCTGACGTCCCAGGATCCAGGGTGCTCCAGGCCTCTTTCAGATGGCCAGGGCATCCATCAAATGACCTGTCAACTGAAGGTTATTCTTTGTTCTCTCTGCTCTTCCTGCTTAACAACAACCTCCCCCCCCACCCCCCAAACTCCATGGTAGACCCCTTTCTGTAGGTTCCTGTTTCTCTGTCTGGAGAAGAGTGCAATAGAAGTATCTTCCAATTATTGTGCCTGTATTTTAACACAGAAAAAATGTATTTATGTGATAAAGTCTCATAGAAGTGTCCGGACAAGAGGCCTGAGAAGCCCAGATGCAGGATTAGACATTTTAAACATTTAGTTCGTACACTTTGAACTGGGTGTTTCTGTTCTAATTCTGCAGCCACTGACCCATTAGTGAAAAGTTTGGGCATTCTGGGTAGTTGCCACCGTGGTGATCAAAGCTGTCTTAGAACCATTACATTTTGTTTTATTCACTTTTTTTCATTACTTTTTGTAATACAAGTAACATGTTTAAAGAAAAACAAGACAGTAGGTATAGGCAAGCCAAAAATTAACATCACACAAATTTCCATGAGTCAAGGATAACTCTGAATATTTTGGTGTACATCTTTTCCAGACTTTCCAAAGCCAAAGTATAAATTTCTTATAGTTCCCATACAGTCTACAGACTGTATACTGTTGTGTGAGTTTGTTTTTGCTTCATGTTTTTCTACCTTAAATATAAACAGTATCATTTAAAATGACTTCATGTGAGGGGTGCCTGGGTGGCGCAGTCGGTTAAGCGTCTGACTTCAACCAGGTCACGATCTCGCGGTCCGTGAGTTCGAGCCCCGCGTCAGGCTCTGGGCTGTTGGCTCAGAGCCTGGAGCCTGTTTCGGATTCTGTGTCTCCCTCTCTCTCTGCCCCTCCCCCGTTCATGCTCTGTCTCTCTCTGTCCGAAAAATAAATAAAAACGTTGAAAAAAAAATTTAAAATGACTTCATGTGGTTTCATATATAGAAACCATAGTTCAGAAAACTATTATTATCTATCGTTGGAGCTTTAAGTGTTTTCCTGTTTGTTTTGTTTTGCTATTATAAATTATTTGATGGACATTCTTGTATATAAACCCTTGCCTGCTTATGTGATTGTTTCCTTAGGATAAATTCATAGAAATGGAATTGTGGGGTCAAAGCAAATGTAGATTTTAAAGGTGTTTGATACCTGTGGCCAGAAAGGTCACAGCAGTTTGCCCTCCCTCCAGTATTCCAGCTAGTTTTAAGCTCATCTGCTCAAATCGGTTTGTGTATGTGGATACCAACAAGGGAAGGGTGGGATGGGGGAAAAATTGGAACCGTTAACGTATTTTTTAAAGCTGTTTATCTGGATTCAGTCTGTTCTGGTTGAATTCTCCTGCTCTTTAACACAGACTTGTGGGTTTAGATACCGTTTTCGTCTGATGCAGGGTTTGCAAAACATTTTGAGGTGGCACATTTGCATGAGTATAAAGGAGATGGGTTTGTTTTCAGCATAATTAAAACGGGCAAACGCAGTGTGTTCTGGAGAGTTCTGTGTTCTGGCGGGTATATCAGGGGAGGTGTGTACATTCATCCTGGAGGTCATAGTGGTTGTTGTTTCCGTAGGAAAAAAAGAAGCAGAAGAAGAAACCTGCTTTTGAGATGCTCAGGCACGAGAAAAAGCAAAGTGAAGTGTGGTCTGCTTTATCTTGCCAGGAACGACGCAGGGAATACTGCGTTTGGGAAACTGGCTTTTTAGTGTGTGCCGATGTATTAAAATTCTTTTCCTTAATGGGTCAAAAAAAGTCTTTCACCGTGAAAAATGGAAACAGTTAATATCTCCCCCTCCACCCTCCCTGCCATGCTCTCTTCTCTCGCCTGCCTTTTTACTCCCACGCTGCCAGGCTCGCTGTCGGGCAGTAAGACGGATGGTCAGCATCTGCAGGGGGCACATACCCTGTGCTGCAGGGAGCACCTTCACCGGTGGACAAGACCCTTCAAGGTCACATGTCGTGATTAGCTTTCTCTCCTGAGGAATGAAAGGGGTTGTCTTATTCACGAATCACTGAGCAAGATTGCTTCTGGAAGTGGGGCACTAGCTAGCTGTCTCGCGCAGAAGAACAGGGGACGTTTCTTCTGGTTAAGCACCATCCTGGCTGGTCCAGTCAGTCGTCCAGATTGTACTTCTCCAGAAAGAGTTTTCAGGCAGTGCCGCGTAAGGGGAAGAGAACAGGAGTTGATTAGGAGTCCTGGCTGTGCCAATGACTGCCCCAGTCATTTAACTGTACTGAATCGCAGAGTCTTTTTTTTTTTCCTGTTAAATCAATCAAACCTTATTTTTTTAAATATAATTTATTGTCAAATAGTTTCCATACAACACCCAGTGCTCATCCCAACAAGTGCCCTCCTCAATGTCCATCACCCACTTTCCCCTCTCCCCCCACCCCCCATCAACCCTCAGTTTTTTCTCAGTACCCAAAGTCTCTTATGGTTTGCCTCCCTCCCTCACTGTAACTTCTTTTTTTTCCCCCTTCCCCTTCCCCATGGTCTTCTGTTAAGTTTCTCAAGATCCACATATGAGTGAAAACATATGGTATCTGTCTCTCTCTGACTTATTTCACTTAGCATAATGCCCTCCAGTTCCACCCACGTTGCTGCAAATGGCCAGATTTCATCCTTTCTTATTGCCAAGTAGTATTCCATTGTATATATAAACCACATCTTCTTTATCAATTCGTCAGTTGATGGACATTTAGGCTCTTCCCATAATTTGGCTATTGTTGAGAGTGCTGCTATAAACATTGGGGTACATGTGCCCCTATGCATCAGCACTCCTGTGTCCCTTGGGTAAATTCCTAGCAGTGCTATTGCTGGGTCATAGGGTAGGTCTATTTTTAATTTTTTGAGGAACCTCCACACTGTTTTCCAGAACGGCTGCACCAGTTTGCATTCCCACCGACAGTGCAAGAGGGTTCCCGTTTCTCCACATCCTCTCCGGCATCTATAGTCTCCTGATTTGTTCATTTTAGCCATTCTGACCAGTGTGAGGTGGTATCTCAGTGTGGCTTTGATTTGTATGTCCCTGATGATGAGTGACGTTGAGCACCTTTTCATGTGCCTGCTGGCCGTCTGGATGTCGTCTTTGGAAAAGTGTCTATTCATGTCTTCTGCCCATTTCTTCACTGGATTATTTGTTGTTCAGGTGTGGAGTTTGATAAGTTCTTTATAGATTTTGGATACTAGCCCTTTGTCCGATATGTCATTTGCAAATATCTTTTCCCATTCCATCGGTTGCCTTTTAGTTTTGTTGATTGTTTCCTTCGCAGTGCAGAAGCTTTTAATCTTGATGAGGTCCCAATAGTTCATTTTTGCTTTTAATTCCCTTGCCTTTGGAGATGTGTCGAGTAAGAAACTGCTGCAGCTGCGGTCAAAGAGGTTTTTCCCTGCTTTCTCCTCTAGGGTTTTGATGGTTTCCTGTCTCATATTCAGTCCTTTATCCATTTTGAGTTTATTTTTGTGTATGATGTAAGAAAGTGGTCTAGTTTCATTCTTCTGCATGTTGTTGTCCAGTTCTCCCAGCACCATTTGTTAAAGAGACTGTCTTTTTCCACTGGATACTCTTTCCTGCTTTGTCAAAGATTAGTTGGCCATACATTTGCGGGTCCAATTCTGGAGTCTCTATTCTATTCCATTGGTCTATGTGTCTGTTTTTGTGCCAATACCATACTGTTTTGATGATTACAGCTTTGTAGTAGAGGCTAAAGTCTGGGATTGTGATGCCTCCCGCTTTGGTTTTCTTCTTCAATATTACTTTGGTTATTCGAGGTCTTTTGTGGGTCCATACAAATTTTAGGATTGTTTGTGTTAGCTTCGAGAAGAATGCTAGTGCAATTTTGATTGGGATTGCATTGAATGTGTAGATTGCTTTGGGTAGTATTGGCATTTTAACAATATTTATCCTTCCAATCCATGGACATGGAATGTTTTTCTATTTCTTTGTGTCTTCTTCAATTTCCTTCATAAGCTTTCTATAGTTTTCAGCCTACAGATCTTTTACGTCTTTGGTTCGGTTTATTCCTAGGTATTTTATGGTTCTTGGTGCAATTGTGAATAGGATCAGTTTCTTTATTTCTCTTTCTGTTGCTTCATCATTAGTGTATAAGAATGCAACGGGTTTCTGTACATTGATTTTGTACCCTGCAACTTTGCTGAATTCATGTATCAGTTCTAGCAGACTTTTGGTGGAGTCTGTTGGGTTTTCCATGTAGAGTATCATGTCATCTTGAATCGCAGAGTCTTAATGTGTCCAATGGTATTGACAAGGTTGTGAAAATCAGATGGACTAATCTTCCTAGGCCTGCTGACTGATACATATTTCCTGAATTCCCAGGTAGAAGTTGTTTTTCCTATCACTCCCTCTTTGGTACGATCATGGCACATTGTTTTACATAGTTCTCACCTCACCTGGTGAGGACAGTTGACAGAGTTTGTGTTCTCTGCTGGGCTATTGTGTCAGGGTAATGATAGTGGCCATGACAGGAAAACTGCCAAATTTTACAGGTTTAGCCCAATAAAAGTATATTTATCAATCACTTGGAATTGAGGGACCCAGATTCCTTCTGTGTTGTAGCTCTGTCATCCCCTAGCTCCCTGGAATTCTATACACCCAGCCAGAAAACAGGATGAATGCATGGAGAATGCACACCTGCTTCTTTGCCATCTTCCATCATGAGTGACTCATGTTACTTCTGCTCAGAGTTCATTGGTGAGATCAATGGTTCCACCTAGAGGCAAAAGAGACTGAGAATGAGAGCCCATGGCTGTGCAGCTGTGCCAGAGACAACTCTATTCAATGAAAAGGTAAGTTTTGAGTCTTTAGTGGACAGTTCATTGCCTCTTCCACATCTAAGATCTCTGGGTGGGTAGGATCTTGTCCTTTCTATGTCTTGGCACCCTACATCATTTCTTTTTTTTTTTTTTAATTTATTTTTAAAATTTACATTTAAGTTAGCACATAGTGCAACAATGATTTCAGGAGTAGATTCCTTAGTGCCCCTCACCCATTTAGCCCATCCCCCCTCCCACAACCCCTCCAGCAACCCCCTGTTTGTTCTCCATATTTAAGAGTCTCTTATGTTTTTGTCCTCCTCCCTGTTTTTTTTTTTTATTATTTTTGCTTCCCTTCCCTTATGTTCATCTGTTTTGTATCTTAAAGTCTTCATATGAGTGAAGTATATAATATTTGTCTTTCTCTGACTGACTAATTTTGCTTAGCATAATACCCTCTGGTTCCATCCATGTAGTTGCGAATGGCAAGATTTCCTTCTTTTTGATTGCTGAGTAATACTCCATTATATATATACATATATACATATGGATACATATACATTTAGGATTATATATATATACGTATATATGTATACCACATCTTCTTTATCCATTCATCTATCGATTGACATTTGGGCTCTTTCCATACTTTGGCTATTGTTGATAGCACTGCTATAAACATTGGGGTGTATGTGCCCCTTTGAAACAGCACATGTGTATCCCTTGGATAAATACCTAGGAGTGCAATTGCTGGGTTGTAGGGTAGTTCTATTTTTAATTTTTTGAGGCACTTCCATACTGTTTTCCAGAGTGGCTGCACCAGTTTGCATTCCCACCAGCAGTGCAAGAGATACTCTTTCTCTGCATCCTTGCCAACATCTGTTGTTGCCTGAGTTGTTAATGTTAGCCATTCTGACAGGTGTGAGGTGGTATCTTATTGTGGTTTTGATTTGTATTTCCCTGATGATGAGTGATGCTGAGCATTTTTTCATGTGTTGGTTGGCCATCTGGATGTCTTCTTTGGAGAAGTGTCTATTCATATCTTCTGCCCATTTATTCACTGGATAGTTTTTTTGGGGGGGTGTTGAGTTTGATAAGTTCTTTATAGATCTTGGATACTAACCCTTTATCTGATATGTCATTTGCAACCTATTCTGTCGGTTGCCTTTTAGTTTTGCTGATTGTTTCCTTCGCTATGCAAAAGCTTTTTATTTTGATGATGTCGCAGTAGTTCATGTTTGCTTTTGTTTCCCTTGCTTCCAGAGACGTGTTGAGTAAGAAGTTGCTGCGGCCAAGATCGAAGAGTTTTTTGCCTGCTTTCTCCTCGAGGATTTTGATGGCTTCCTGTCTTACATTGAGGTCTTTCATCCATTTTGAGTTTATTTTTGTGTATGGTGTAAGAAAGTGGCCCAGGTTCATTCTGCATGTCACTGTCCAGTTTTCCTAGCATCACTTGCTGAAGAGACTGTCTTCATTCCATTGGATATTCTTTCCTGCTTTGTCAAAGATTAGCTGGCCATACGTGTGTGAGTCCATTTCTGGGTTCTCTCTTCTGTTCCATGGATCTGAGTGTCTGTTCTTGTGCCAGTAACATACTGTCTTGATGATTAAGCTTTGTAGTATAGCTTGAAGTGCAGGATTGTGATGCCTCTTGCTTTGGTTTTCTTTTTCAAGATTGCTTTGACTATTCAGGGTCTTTTCTGGTTCCATACAAATTTTAGGATTATTTGTTCTAGCTCTGTGAAGAATGCTGGTGTTATTTTGATAGGGATTGCATTGAATATGTAGATTGTTTTGGGTAGTATTGACATTTTAACAATATTTGTTCTTCCTATCCAGGAGCATGGAATCTTTTTCCATTTGTGTCTTCTTCAATTTCTTTCATAAGCTTTCTATAGTTTTTAGTGTATAGATTTTTCACCTCTTTGGTTAGATTTATTCCTAGGTATTTTATGGTTTTTGGTGCAATTGTAAATGGGATCGATTCCTTGATTTCTCTTTCTGTTGCTTCATTGTTGGTGTATAGGAATGCAACCGATTTCGGTGCATTGATTTTATATCCTGCCACTTTGCTGAATTCATGGATCAGTTCTAGCAGTTTTTTGGTGGAATCTTTTAGGTTTTCCATATAGAATATCATGTCATTTGGAAAGAGTGAAAGTTTGACCTCCTCCTGGCCGATTTGGATGCCTTTTATTTCTTTGTGTTGTCTGATTGCTGAAGCTAAGACTTCTAGTACTATGTTGAATAACAGTGCTCCCTACATCATTTCTGATGCAGGAGTTCAGTCCAGTAAAATTGTATCACCTAGCTATTGAATTTCTGTTAACTGCACAAAGAAGGAGAGAGAGAAAAAACTCATCAAAATAATGCCTGTGATTCTGTTCACCCATCCTAGGCGATGGGTGGGCAACTAGAATGGGGTCTGCAGACTACAAGGTGTAAGTCAAACCTTGCCTGCTGTCTGTTTTTGTCAATGAAGTTTTATTTGGACACAGCCATGTCCATTCATTTATATTTAGTTTATGGCTGCTCTGGTGCTACAATGGCAGAGTTGGGTACTTGTGACAGAGACTACAAAGCTTAAAATATTTGCATCTTGTCCTCTTCAGAAAAAGTTTGCTGATTTCTGCTGTAGAGAGAAAATGAGATGGGAACTTTGAATCTGCCATTCTTTTGTCAGTTTCTGTTCCCTTGAGCTCCTCTTTGAGTGAGCATCTCATTGTGCTGAATGTGATTATCAGACTAACGTTTAAAAATACATGTTTTTAATACAACACGGTGTCTAAATACGAACCAAGTACTTTGGCAATGCACAGACCATGTATATGGTACTTTGTCAGTTATTTCAGGAATTTTTAAAGGTAATATTTTTCTTACCTTTTTCAGAGCTTACTGCTTCTTATAAAATGTAACTCTGCCATAAAAGCATGTTGAATGAATGCATAAGTGAATAGAACATCCTTTTGGAAGTAAAAGGGATTCTACAAATCACAGTATTGACATTACTTTCATTTCTTAGTTATTGTATATCAGGAAACAATGACACCCCCCACCCCAGCTGAATCTAATAAAAATAACCTCTCAACCCCAGGATGATCATTAGAAGTTTATATCCTGCTGGTTTTGTGATTGGTGGCCTCTCTCTTCTTGGTTAGTTCATTGTCACAAACAGAAAAGAATAGTTTTTTTTAATTATTATTTTAAAGATGGGCAGGGGCATTACAGATACCCTAACTAGCAAATAGTGAAAGGGAGATTGATATGTTAATACATGCACAGTGGCAACCTAGGCTTTAGTGCACCTCACTGGCCTCCTTCCCTTCCTTGGCTCAATTTCCTGTTTTCCTACTGACGCTTCCTGAGATAGTCTCCCAAATAAACCACTTGTATGCAGATCCTTGTCTCAGGGGCTGCTTCACTTTTTAAAGACAGCTTCACTTTTTAAAATTTTATTTTGTGGCCTAAACAAACCCTTGATTATGGACTGTTAGGAGGTAGAGAGCAAAAAGAAAGAAAATGCTGAAACATTTTCTAATTTCAGACTTTACCAGTCTTGAAGCTTACATGAGAAGAAACCAAAGAAATATTCTGGGGAAAAAAAGACTACAAAATCAGACATTCCCAAGTTTGGAAACACCTATAAAGCAAGGTTGTGTTAACAATATCGTCTAGAGAATTATAAAAGTGATTCCTCCTATGAGAAAATCAGATTGTCCCTAATAATAGAAATAGTCAGTAAGACTTTTTAAAATTATCACAGGGAATCCTGATGTAAAGCCAGGACTGAGGGTCACTGCTCTGTATGTTTAAGTCCATGACATCATAGTTGCTAGTGTTTAGTATTGTTTCTATGAGGCAGGCAATGGGATAATTTCCCTGCATATGCTGTTTCATGCTGACAGGAATTTGTGGACCAGGATTTTTTATTAACTATTGAGGAGATTTTATTTCAGGAAGGGATGTTGCAGGTAAACTTCTTCCTATATGACCTCTATATGATGTGAACAATCAGGTAATTTGATAGGAGGCATTTCTGTGGAAACGAAAGAAAAACAAAGATTAGTGGGTGGAGCAAATTATAAACTTAATTTCTGAGTTTGGAGGGCAGCCAATTGAGAAAATGTCTACATTTGAGTTTGAAGCAAATTTATTTATTTATTTATTTATTTATTTATTTATTTATTTATTTTGTCAGTCTTTCCTTTTTATTTCCTCTGCATGTGTGTTTTTTAAATAAAATTTTAAATTTCAATTCCAGTATAGTTTTATCATACAATGTTATATTCAATTGAGGTGTACAATATAGTGATTCACCAATTTTTTTTTATTTTTATATGAAATTTATTGTCAAATTGGTTTCCATACAACACCCAGTGCTCATCCCAAAAGGTGCCCTCCTCAATACCCATCACCCACCCTCTCCTCCCTCCCACCCCCCATCAACCCTCAGTTTGCTCTCAGTTCTCAACAGTCTCTTATGCTTTGGCTCTCTCCCACTCTAACCTCTTTTTTTTTTTTTTTTCCTTCCCCTCCCCCATGGGTTCCTGTTAAGTTTCTCAGGATCCACATAAGAGTGAAACCATATGGTATCTGTCTTTCTCTGTATGGCTTATTTCACTTAGCATCACACTCTCCAGTTCCATCCACGTTGCTACAAAAGGCCATATTTCATTTTTTCTCATTGCCACGTAGTATTCCATAGTGTATATAAACCACAATTTCTTTATCCATTCATCAGTTGATGGCCATTTAGGCTCTTTCCATAATTTGGCTATTGTTGAGAGTGCTGCTATGAACATTGGGGTACAAGTGCCCCTATGCATCAGTACTCCTGTGTCCCTTGGATAAATTCCTAGCAGTGCTATTGCTGGGTCATAGGGTAGGTCTATTTTTAATTTTCTGAGGAACCTCCACACTGCTTTCCAGAGCGGCTGCACCAATTTGCATTCCCACCAACAGTGCAAGAGGGTTCCCGTTTCTCCACATCCTCTCCAGCATCTAGAGTCTCCTGATTTGTTCATTTTGGCCACTCTGACTGGCGTGAGGTGATACCTGAGTGTGGTTTTGATTTGTATTTCCCTGATAAGGAGTGACGCTGAACATCTTTTCATGTGCCTGTTGGCCATCCGGATGTCTTCTTTAGAGAAGTGTCTATTCATGTTTTCTGCCCATTTCTTCACTGGGTTATTTGCTTTTCGGGTGTGGAGTTTGGTGAGCTCTTTATAGATTTTGGATACTAGCCCTTTGTCCGATATGTCATTTGCAAATATCTTTTCCCATTCCGTTGGTTGCCTTTTCGTTTTGTTGGTTGTTTCCTTTGCTGTGCAGAAGCTTTTTATCTTCATAAGGTCCCAGTAATTCACTTTTGCTCTTAATTCCCTTGCCTTTGGGGATGTGTCGAGTAAGAGATTGCTACGGCTGAGGTCAGAGAGGTCTTTTCCTGCTTTCTCCTCTAAGGTTTTGATGGTTTCCTGTCTCACATTCAGGTCCTTTATCCATTTTGAGTTTATTTTTGTGAATGGTGTGAGAAAGTGGTCTAGTTTCAACCTTCTGCATGTTGCTGTCCAGTTCTCCCAGCACCATTTGTTAAAGAGACTGTCTTTTTTCCATTGGATGTTCTTTCCTGCTTTGTCAAAGATGAGTTGGCCATACGTTTGTGGGTCTAGTTCTGGGGTTTCTATTCTATTCCATTGGTCTATGTGTCTGTTTTTGTGCCATTGAGGCAAATTTAGATGGTGGAATGAGGATGGCAGTTTCCCTCTGATGGGTTTTCCCAATTTGCAGTTTGATCGTCTTTGATGATGTCATTGGGTGTTCTGGTGAACTTTCAGATACATTTTATTTTCTGCATCTCTCCTGCACTAAGCAAAGTTAAGGAACTTGCCTTTGTGTCTGAAATTTAGCCTCATGCCTTCCTCAGATACCTGTGTTCATGTGCTTTGTCTTTCTTAGTCAAACTTACCAAAGGTTGGTCTCATCAAAGGATCAGTTTTATTCTGTTGATTAATTTATAATTAAAAAAAATCTTTTCTACTTCCTTCCTTCTACTTTCCTTGGATTATTTTGTTGTTGCTCTTCCTGATTTGAAAGTTAAGTTCATTTCATTTCAGTCTATCTTTTCTATCAATAAACATGTTTATTGGTATTCGTTGGCTTCAAAGTACTGCTTTGGCTGCATCCCATAAATTTTGCCATGCAGCACTCTTGTTTTTGAGTTATAAGTAGTTTGTAATTTGCTTGTATTTCTTCTTAGCTTGGGAGTTATTTAAAATCTCTTTTGAAATTTTCAAGAACCAGAAATCCAGAAATAGAAAAACTAAAGCCAAATAAGTAAAACAGTATTTAGTAAGAATTTTTTGTGTGTGTGTGCATATAAAAGCAGGTTGCAAACTAGGAGCTTTCAAATTCAAAACTGTCATGAAATTCAAGGATATGATGTTACAGGATGGCTTATGAAGTGAAAATGAGAAAATGATTTAACCTTTACAATGGTTGGTGATTAGAATGGGAGTTTCCAGCCAGCAAGGGATTGGATACAAGTGATTATCTCATACCATTTTAGGAAGATGACTGGTTTCTTTTTTGATCATCGGAGGCACTTATGAAAAATAACCTAAGTTAAGTTTTGCTTATGTTTATTGAAATGAACTGGATTTAGTTTTACTTACATGGCTTAAGTGGTTTTGTCTACTCGGGAGATTTTCAAGCCTGGTCTCCATTTGATTTTGTTTAACAATTCTCGTCTTTTGGCCATCCTTTCAACAAGCTGTGTGTGTGACTAACCAGTATAGCATTTCTCTCAGATACCATTGTTGATGTAGTCTGGTTGGAGAATCACATAGTCGTTGCCTCCAACAGTTGAGTAGTTGGGATGGAGGGTCATGTCACTGTTTTCCCCATTGGTATAACCATCCTTAGGTCCTTCCAGTTGTCTAATCCTGATGGATACATTTGACCTATGAGTGGAATTTAAAACCCTAGAGAGGTTTTAGGTAAGCCATCTAGGGAGGTTGATATGATGACTACAAAGAGACTAATATCCCAGGATTGAAAATTCCCCAGAGCAGAGAGTCCTAGGAACCAACACTTAGCGAGATAAATAAATAAAAAGACTTCTATTAAGACTTGGGTTTAAGTCAACCTATACTTTTCTGAATAATGTGTAATTGGGTCTCAATTTTTCTGAGTTATTTACATAGGTATAACATATGTAATAGCAATCACATATCTTCATGATTACTTAGGAGAAGATGAACATGAGGATATTTTATTTCAGGAAGGGATGTTGCAGGTGAACTTCCTCCAATATGACCTCTTTATGATATGAACAATCAGGTAATTTAATAAGAGGCATTTCTATGGAAATGAAAGAAAAATAAAGAGTAATAGTTGGAGCAATTATGAACTTAATTTCTGAGTTTGGAGGGCAGCCAGTTGAGGAAATGTCTACATTTGAGTTTGAAGCAAAGTTAGATGGTGGAATGAAGATGGCAGTTTCAATCTGATGAATTTTCCTGATTTGCAGTTTGATTGTCTTTGATGATGTCACTGGGTGTTCTGGTGAACTCTTTTGATTGGCCTATATAGCAACAAGCATGAAGGTTGTTTATACATATTCTCCTATGGTAGTTTATCTGAGGTTTACAGGTAGATGGTAATATTTATAGACAAGAAACAGAACTAGAATCTGGTCATGCATACATATATTGTAGTTTTTCTATTGAAACATAATTTTTTTCCTATGGTCATCCCATTTTAATTAAAGGTAGTTATAGGGAAACTAATTTGTAAAAACATAAGTCTAATCTTATCAAACTTGGCTTGATTATGTATATAAAGGTAGCAAGAATAATGATTCTGTGCA
The DNA here is from genome assembly GCF_014898765.1 of Herpailurus yagouaroundi. Classification (NCBI taxonomy): domain Eukaryota; kingdom Metazoa; phylum Chordata; class Mammalia; order Carnivora; family Felidae; genus Herpailurus; species Herpailurus yagouaroundi. The sequence goes on from NW_024412397.1 coordinate 18,662,254, forward strand.
TATTCTCAAATAGAACATTTCAGCCAAAGCTTTGCTAATATCCATGGGGCTTTATTGGCTTCATAAAGTCAACATTAGTTCTTTAAAATGGTCTGATAATAAGGAATTTCAGGTTAGACCTTTAAAAGTCTCTCTAGGCAAATAAGTCAAGCTAAGACTTGCCTAATAAGGACTTGTCTAATTGTGTACTGTTACAAAGAGAACAGATTCTTATTGAATTTATGTAAATACATATAGTGTCATGAAAAACAAGAAAATTTAATATGAGTTTCTGAATTCTGGAGGGATCAGGTAGAGAGAAAAAGTTAAATGTTTCAACCTTTGATTGCAAAGTTATACTTTACCAAATTGCTATAAATTAGAGATAGCCTCAAAGAAAGGAGAAAGCAAGTCCTTTAAATCTGGAAAACAAAACATTAAAGAACCAGCAATGTTTCAAATGAACTCACAAAAATTATAATCATTTTCATCAGTTCATTCATTCTCATGTAATTAATTCATGTTTGTTTGATCTTAGGTTAGCAGTTTTATGAATCAATCAATTTTTCCATAGAGTTCTAGAAATTTTTACCCAGTTCAGGGTTACAATCTTAAAGTTATCAGAAACCTGTATTCTGGAGTTCTGTATTCTAGAACATTGTCCATGAATCTCTTTGAAGATGAAGCATTTTTCTTATAATTGATTTGCAAATACTTTCAGGAAGAATAAAGAGTAAAATAATAGCTCTGAATGAGAAAAGACTTAAAAATAGCTATGGTTAAAGCTCTGGTGAGAGCTAAAAATGATGCAGTTGATAAGTAAATTTGGTTATGTTTGTGACATACAATATTACAAAATAATAACTGGAGTTGTGACTGATAAAACTATACCAGGATATATCAGATTTTTAGTAATTTCATATAAATTTCTGAATTACTTATGTTAATAATATATATCTATATAAATATAACCTAAGAAAGTTAAGTATCACTTCTTATTTGATAATGTTTCCCATGCAATTTAACATCAAATAAGTCTAAATTAATTAACATTTCTTTTTGTAAAAGGAGAGAGAGTAAGGACCCTTGAGATCTTCCAAGGACCCTCTGGGAAATTGCTAAGTTAGTTCAAGGTCAAAAAAACTTCATTCAGAATTTGATTTTGGGAAGTTTGTCAAAAACATCAAAAGGTTTAAAAAACGTAATCAAATAGAATCACAGGTCACTGTGAAACACTTATTTATCCATTCAGCCAAAGTGTCAATTAAGCTAATCATCAGGGAAATACAAATCAAAACCACACTGAGAATACCACCTCATACTGGTCAGAGAGGCTAAAATTAACAACTCAGGAAACAACAGATGTTGGTGAGGATGTGGAAAAAGGGGAACCCTCTTGCACTGTTGGTGGGAATGCAAACTGGTACAGCCACTCTGGAAAACAGTGTGGAAGTTCCTAAAAAAAATGAAAAATAGAATACCCTATGACCCAGCAACAGCACTACTGGGAATTTATCCAAAGGATACAGGAGTGCTGATTCGTAGGAGCACATGTACCCCAATGTTTATAGCCGTGCTTTCAACAATAGCCAAATTATGGAAAAAGCCCAAATATCCATCAACTGGTGAATGGATAAAGAAGATATGTATATATATATATACCATGGAATACTACTCAGCAATGAGAAAGAATGAAATCTTTCCATTTGCAACAATGTGGATGAAACTGGAAGGCATTATGCTAAGTGAAATATGTCAGTCAGAGAAAGACAGATATCATATATTTTCACTCATATGTGGAATTTGAGAAACTGAAAACAAGACCATGGGGGAAGGGAAGAGGGAAAAATAGTTTCAAACAGAGAGGGAAGAAAACCATAAGAGACTCTTAAATATACAGAAAAAACTGAGGGTTGATGCAAGGGAGTGAAGAGGAGGGGAAATGGGTGATGGGCACTGAGGGGGACACTTGTTGGGATGAGCACTGGGTGTTGTACGTAAGTGGCGAATCATGGGATTCTACTCCCAGAGCCAAGAGCACACTGTATACGCTTTATGTTAGCTAACTTGACAATAAATTATATTTTTAAAAATCTCAAGGGCAAATACAGAAAGTTACATGGTTTTGAAAAATCTTAGCTCTTTCAATATTGAAGAGTTAGTTTTTCTAAGTAATTAAAAACCTGATAAAGACAATGTGAACCCTAGGAAATATTTTGATGAGATGAAGAGTGTTTGTGTCCTGGGGTGCCTGGCTGGCTCAGTCGGTGGAGTGTGTATCTCTTGATCTCAGTGTTGTGAGTTCAAGCTCCACATTGGGTGTAGAGCTTATTTGAAAAAAAATTTTTGTTTCCTAGGAAGCTTACATTAAAGGTAAAGAAAACCTTATATACTCTTTGATTAAAAGCAGACTAATAATCTAAGATATTTTGTGATTTTTAAGAGAGAGAAAATTAAACTCTAGGTTTGTATTATAATATTATTGAACTTATTTAAAAGCCCTTATAAATATATCTATTCAATTTTAGCCCGCATTGACCTCACAACATAAAATTTTTTTCCTACAAACCTTCAACAGTTTTCTATATTCATTTACATTTTGTCTTATTCTTTTTCTTTTTGTTATTCTCAAACAACTATTTTTTTAAGGAAAACTTACTTTAAAAAATCTATCTTGTATTCCTTGCATACTCTTCATATAAAAAAACATGCCATATTCTTCTCACACTGTATACAAAATTGTTTCCCATTGCTCTTACTGTTTCTAGTAGTTTTTTTTTTTTTTTTACAGGGGTTCATAAGTTTTGACTATTAGTGACTTTGACTTTCCAAGGAAAGCTAGGAAGCAAGCTGTTGAACATTCAATAGTAGCTTAGCAAATTTATTAATAATAATTATAACATTTATAATTTTTTAGACAATATATTTTCATAGTATAATTTTTTAATGTGGCAAAAAAATACTTATTAATAGACCCAAATATCTTTGGTCTCTCTATAAAAGTTAAGAAGCCAATGGGGCGCCTGGGTGGCGCAGTCTGTTAAGCGTCCGACTTCAGCCAGGTCACGATCTCGCAGCCTGTGAGTTCGAGCCCCGCGTCGGGCTCTGGGCTGATGGCTCAGAGCCTGGAGCCTATTTCCGATTCTGTGTCTCCCTCTCTCTCTGCCCCTCCCCCGTTCATGCTCTGTCTCTCTCTGTCCCAAAAATAAATAAACGTTGAAAAAAAAAATTAAAAAAAAAAAAAAAGAAGCCGAAAGTAGATAACCTTACATTTAATAATTAATATTAAGTATCAAGTATCCTTTTAATTAAAAAATAAAAAAGGAAAGTGGACTGGGTGTTGTTGGAAATTATTATTTTTTTTATTTTATTTAAAAAAATTTTTTTTAATGTTTATTTATTTTTGAGACAGAGAGAGACCCAGCATGAGCAGGGAAGGGGCAGAGAGAGAGGGAGACACAGAATCTGAAACAGGCTCCAGGCTCTGAGCTGTCAGCACAGAGCCCGACGCGGGGCTTGAACTCACGAACCGTGAGATCATGACCTGAGCTGAAGTCGGACGCTTAACCGACTGAGCCACCCAGGCACCCCTGTTGGAAATTATTTTGATTGAATATTTGGTATTATATAAAGCTAAAATAGTTGGGAAAATGTTTTTGGCAAGAAAATTATATGTGTGTGTGTGTGTGTGTGTGTGTGTGTGTGTGTGTGTGTGTGTGT